>NW_004949107.1:4868821-4892398 GCF_000317375.1 Microtus ochrogaster | reverse complement strand
TTGTTTTTGTTTTTTTTGGTTTTTCGAGACATGCTTTCTCTGTGGCTTTGGAGCCTGTCCTGGAACTAGCTCTTATAGACCAGGATGGTAAAACATAAACAACAGCTAGATTGTTTGAGATGAACAGCTGTTTCCAAGGAGATGTAAGAGACAGTCTTGAGTAGGGTGTTAGTACTGTTGAGAAACACAGCCTTCTGCGGATGCTTGGCAGTTTAGCTGCAGGTGCAATCTGTAAATACGGTTATATAGAGAAGGGTTAGCGCCAGTAGACAGGATTGTCCAGCGAGAGAGAGTGTGGCTGGAGAGCCATGGTCCGTGCTGAGACTGAACCACAAATGCTCTTCTCAGGCAGGTCTCCCAGGAGGAGGGAATGATGGATTATCTGGGAGAGAGGGCTGGTTGAGCTGTATTCCTGGTCTCTCCTGTCTGGAGGGATTGCTTTGCTTTCTGACCAACAGAGAGCTCCTTTCCATGAAGGATGAACAAGCTCTAGTCACAGGGAATGGGTTGTAAAAGCAAAATCTTATTGCTTCCGTTTTAGGAAAGGGGGGCACAGGAAAGCTTGTAGAACAAGCCACTTTTAACCGGCTCTCCTTTCCCAGTCCTCACCAGGTCCTGGCCACCTGATGGGAAAGGAATCAGAGCTCCTTGACCTTTGCTGAGTAGGGAATGACCTTGGAGAGATGTCCAACTCTGTGGGTTTTGTGTCTGGATAGAACATGTGAAAATGTACCTCCCTAATCTTGGCACATGCAGGTAAGAACGTGTATCCCCTCCACACGTGACACTGCGACATCTGTCTGTCGGCCAAGACACACCTTTCCTTTCTTTAATCTCACGACAAGTTTGTAGTCTGTGTTTAGTACTTTTACCTTTTAAGAAGGGGGTTTTAGATTTGGGAAGATACATCATTTGCTCTGTCTGAGGTTGTCTCTTGAGACATTATTTTTTTATTTAACTTTAATTTCTTGGTCGCCCTTATCGCTAGAACAGGAGACAGGGCTTTCATTTACATGAATTAGGTTGATGTACCAATCTCTCTCTTCTCTGGGGTCTTTAAAGAATCTTCCATGATTGGTTGAGCATGAGGAATCTCCCCGTGACAGCTCTATAAAGAAAGACAGACAGTAAAGACAATCTAATAGGCAGTCAGTCGATGAAGATTTTTGTCTGGAATAAATTTAGCACATCTCATAAAGTTTTTATAGACATTACCTTTCAAATGCTTAGAATATCATTATCTAGCCCAACATTTCTCTGTTCCTGATCTTTCTTATCCTTGACTGGAAAATGGAAAACAAAATGGAAAAAAAAAACCCAACAAAAAACCTGGCACCTGACGATTTTTAGAAGGATTTTCTGTATCTATTTGAGTTCAGCTGAGCTGTTGGAATGGCTGGCTTTTCACTGTCTTCCACTGCTTCGTGTATTCTTTTCCCCTATGGGACTTAATTAGAATCTTCCACAGAGTCTGACAATTAGTGGGCATTGCAATGGAATTCGTTGCAACTTTATGTAATTTCAGTATGAGAGCCTCAGCAAGGTTTAGGTGATTCTGAATCACGACTGAAGAAAAGTGAAATCATAATAAAAATAAAATACTAGATCATTTCAATGAACTGATGGGAAAGGGATCATAAGCCTGGCCATAGGAAACTAAAATGAAATTACTTAAAAATTCACGTTGTAAGTGTGAACAAAACAAAAGCACTGCACGCTTAATAATTCTATAGAATTGTTTATCTAGATGCTTCCCAATGTTCCCTTTCTTTAGATTTCTTGTAAAATCTGCCCTTCGGAGTTTCTTCTCCCCTCCCTTTTGTCTGCTTTGGGAAGGGGTGAGCACAACTCCATTGGAAGCCAAGCTTATGAGGCAGCTACAGAGGAAATATGTGCCAGGTAGAAATGTATTCATCTCTTTCCACATGGATGCTGCTTGATGAGCCCTACTCAATGCCCCTGGGTCTGAGGATTTGGGAAACTGCACAGTGTGTTTTATTGTTTAATGGGACCGTGCATACTCAGTGAAGCTCCTGCAAGCTCAGTCTTGCTCAACACCCTGGTGGGGAAAAGTTCACCATCTTTTGTATTTTCTAGACAAATCTGGACTGAAGGGGGAGGTGAAAGGGATTAGGAGAGAATTAACCTGAACACTCATCCCCAGATCTTTGTATGTGGAATGCTCTGGTGTCTGCTGGTGGCAAAGACAGACCAGGGAGAAGATAATGTGCTTGGTTCTTTTTTCCCTTCCAGAGAGAGAAGTGGGTTAGAATGAAGTCACGGGGTCCATGAGGTCACTAGCATGTTTACTCTCTAACAAGGAGAAACAAGTATTCAAAGATTTGAAATGCATTTTGACAGAAACACCTTGTGTGTCTCAGAAAACACACAAGCAGAGAATATAAGCCCCAACCCCATGACTTTGCTTCCCTTAGCTCCCTGGCTGATGATCTGAGGATGCTCCACTGGAGAGAAGACAAGAGGAACACAGAGCAGGGCTGGATAGTCCCTGGAAGTGGTTCTCGGTGCCCGGGGCATCCACACAGGTCTGGGGTACTAAGCTTGGCTACCTCTGGTGCTTCCCAGACTTCAGATGGGCAGAAAACACCAGGTAATGCTTTAGACAAGGCGTCTCATTCTGGAAACTAAGTGATAACAGAGAAAGAGCAAGCGTTGATCTGGGAGGCCGACACTGCAGGCTTTCCTAACAGCAACACCATTGGTTCATGACAGCTTCTCTGGCAAGCGAAATCACTTAACCTGGCGGTGCCTATCCCTGTTCTGTGAATGGTATATGGTAACCCCTAGCTGCCTACCTACTATCAGCACGTGGCATATATTAGGTAGTGCAGGAACTCTGCTGCCTTAGAGTGGTCTTAAAAGTGTTCTCTAATCTGGGAATGCACATGACTGAATGCTTTCCTTCTGGACTACGCTTGGTTTCCTGGCTGAGAACTACCTCAAAGCAGGAAGAAGAGCTGATAGTGTTATGTCCCTTGGCAGGGCTCTCCTAATTTAACACAGCAGCCTGCAAATTTCTCCAGAGGTATATGGACCCTATCAAAGGTGCAGAGGACACTGCGTAGTCATATTTTATTTTCTTTGACACAAATCCTTCCACTAAGGTATTTGGAAACAGGAATCTCCTATGGTTAATAGTTGTTTATTGTTTTAAAAGCTGCTCTTTTTTTTGGGTGGTGGGGGGGATAAATTTCATTTTTTTTTTTTTTTTTCTGTGGGGGAGGGGTTTTTGGGGGTTTGTGGGTTGGGGGTTTTTTTTGGGTGGTGGGGGGGATAAATTTCATTGTATTGATATACAAATTAATGATGTATCTTATGATCAGTGTGTTTAACATCTCATAAACTATGGTTTTCATGATGAAAAATACTATGACATCAAAAACCTCCAAGTCCAAACGTGCAGAACTTTAGGCATGTTCTTCTAGACTCTTTTAGCACATAAACTACTTAATCAACCTTTTAAAAAAACTATGGTAAGGAATCTGAGGTGTGTGTGTGTGTGTGTGTGTGTGTGTGTGTGTGTGTGTATGTGATGTATATGCACGCACTTACCCACAGATATGTATATGAAGGTCAGAGTAGACTTTGGGTGTCTTCCTCTACGTCACTCCACCTTTCTTTTTAGAGACAGGGCATCTCATTGAATCTGGAGTTTGTTGTTTCAACCATATTGGTTGACCAGAAAGCTCCCAGGATCTAATGGCTTCTGTTTTCCAGCTCTGGAGTTTCAGGTGTGTACCACCTTGCCTAACTTATTTACCTGGGTATTGGGGGTCCTCATGATTACATAGCAAAACTTGACCCACTAAATATCTCTCGAGGCCAATGTCTAGTCTACATTTGAAATATGGATAGAATGAAGGAGATTTTTTTTAATGTTAACATTTTATTTCTTTTTAATTTAAAATTTTTATTCATTTTAACATACCAACCACAGTTCTCCCTCCCTTTTCTCCCCCCGTCCTCCCCCTTATATTTGACATACAAAATTGTAGGTTTCCATACGGCTTTTCATACACCGTTTGTTTTGGTTAATTGTTGTCTCCAAACCCCCTCATTTCCCCAAACTCTATCCTTTTTTAAATCTTTCTATCCCCAGTACTTCCTACCCTTACCTTAATATTGCCCGAGTCTACTGTACTCCCTCTCTGAAGGCTTTCTGCCCTGCAACAATGGCCCCATCAAACTTCCTGACATTTCTAAGTATTCCAAATTAAACTCAAATCAAATAAATTAAAACTGGGATCCACAAATGAGGGAGAACGTTAAGTGACTGTCTTTCTGGATCTGGAGTACCTTGTTCAGTATAATCCCCTTGCCCCCTGCCTTTCCGGATCTGGGATACGCAGTTCAGAGTAATGCCCCATTGCCTGTCTTTCTGGATATGGGATGCTCAGCTCAGAGTAATGTCCCATTTCTTGTCTTTCTGGATGTGGGTTTCTTAGTTCAGTGTTATCCCCCTCCCTCAATTCCATCAATTTATGTTGCAGGTTTTATGGTTTCATTTTTCCTTACAACTGAATAAAATTTCATGGTGTATATATACTACATTTTCTTCATTCAGCATTGGTAAACAGGTAGGTTGTTACAATGAGTTTTTCCCATGATTCTTTTTTGGTAACTCATTTGTTTTTATTTTAAATCCTGAATTATATAGATGACAATGTCACTTTCCCACATTGAAAATTTGGACACATCTGACAGAGTATTTTGCTTTGAATTTAGAGCATCAAAACCTCAAAATTCCTTTTTGAAAATTTATAATTTCCATAGGATTTTAAAACCATGGAGAGGAAAACACTGAGTTAAGAAATTATGAGACATGAAGGGCAGGTTGGGTCTGTAGCTGAGAACTGTGATCAAGAACATTGATTTCGATTGCAGGCATTCAATTCTCAGTCCACATTATGCTAGTACCAACTTTTTTTTAAAAGTGAATGTACTCCTCTTTTTCTATTTTTTCAACACTATACATTGTCTTTGACGACATTTTGTCATTGCTGGAATCATGTTGGAGACATTATTCTTTAGTATTAAAGGAAAACTTGGGTAGACAGTAGGAGGAAGGAGAGAGGATTGTATGTGTGAAAAATCATTTTCCTTTGTCCTTCTTGCTTCTATACTGGGCCTGAGAATTAAACCAAGAAAATGTGTTCAAGAAAGAAAGACTTAGAAATCGTATTTGATATTAATATTTCACATGTACACGGAGACCTCCATATACAAGAAATGAAGATCCCCTCCCAAGGTGGATATACCTAAGAGGTTGTATATTGTTTTAACAAGGAAAGGCATGAGACTAGAAATGAACAGGTGTTTGGGATACCAGCAGTAAATTGTGGAGCCGGTCCTAGGGAATGCAGGAGGGAGGCTAATAGAGAATATGGGTGGATGCAGCGATCTGTGTAGATTCATCTCATTCTGATATCCTGTCTCCCCCACCTCCTGTCTCTTCCTGGTACAGAAATGGCACTTGTCTGTGGGAATATTTATGCCCTGCTCTTTGGTCGTGAATTGGAGGTCAGCGAGCCCTCCACTTACCTGTTTTTCGTCAGTTAACTTCGGTTCAGAATAGTCAGTATGACAGGGTGTTGAATATTGGAGTAGTGTGTTCTGACTTCTATTTAGTTATTCTGATACATTTTTTTTTCAAATGGAGAAACTCCTCCTATTAAGCGTTAAATGTCTTCTTGTGGTTTATCCACTGGACTCTTTCTCTGAGGCCCTGATCGAGGTCACCCCCTCAGGAAGTTCCAGGACCTTTCTTAATCCCATTGGCTCTGGGGTCCCAGTCCTGTTTCTGGCATTTCTCTCCATTTTATGCTTCAGTCTTTCTGGTTGTGAGCCTTAATCAATATAACTTCCCTCCTGACCTCCTCCCCTATCTGCTTCTTGGAGCAGGTGAATAGAGCCTTCATCCTCTCAGCCTTCTGACCTACCCACGCCTTGGCAACCTCCTCAGGAAAATTAATGTCATCTGCCGGTGCAAGCCAGACAGGACCAAGTTCATGTTTGGCTTTCACCAGTTCACTCCGCAGTCAGCTCTTACAACAACACAGCTCACGCCATGATTTATTGTTGTAATAATCAGGTGATTTTTATATGTCCAACAGAGTCCAATAGCGCACAGAAGCTAGTCTTCCTCCTTTAATGACCAGCAGGTACCTGGAGAGATGCTGCATCACACCCGGATGAACTTACAATGACATTTCCATGCTCCTCGAAACAGCCAGCATCTTTCTCAAGGTTTTAAAGAGAGGTAAGTCTTCAAACCCAAGGTATCCATTGTATCTCACGAATTCAGGGATTGCCTCTAGACCAGTGCCACAATGTATCTTTTTGGGGAGAATTGAGAAAAGTCACTGAAATCATTTTCTATGAGGCTCAGTTCTCTGGAGGAGCACGTTGGGAAAGGTTGACAGAGAATAGATTTCCATAGTTCACAGAGCTGAGTTTGTATTTGAAAGCTATTTGATTTAAAAGAACACTTGTGACTCAAAGGGGAGAATGTAGCTAATACACACATTCTAAATATAGCACACTTGCTAGGTATTCTGAAGACTCAAACTCCAAGAGGATTTTCCTGTTGTTTATGAATACCCTCCATAGACCTAGTGCTGAAACCTATTTCCCAACTAATAATTTTCATCTTTACATTATTGAACCTGGGTGCTGACCGGAGGCTTTTCTCACTGATGGTACCAAACAAGAATGTTGATGCGTTTATTTTGGAAGTCACTGGGGAGTTTTGTCTGGAGTTTTAGCCAAGCTCATTTTCACTGGACTCTTGTTATTAAAAACTGAGACCAAACTTTTGGTTAGTGAAAGCTATGGAGTCATGTGTGGGCAGGAATCTGGGATAATGTCGTTGCATCAAATCTTTCATTGTCTCTCTGACAAGAGAAGAATTAGCAGGAGATAAGGGAATACTTTCCAAGTTCATTTCCACTATGAGGATGTAAAATTCTAGAGTGCGTGGAGATAGTCGAAATTTCTCATGATTAGAGCCACGGTACTAGAGAGGCAGTAGTAGGAAGATCTTAGGTTTAAGGCTAGGCTCGACTACTGCTGAAGAACCTTGCTCAGAAAAACCAGTTAGCCAACCAACCAAGGAAACACCCAGAGTGCATCGGTAGGGCTGACGTTCTGAGCGGTAGTCAGCACTGGGGAAAAGCTCACTGCTGACACTGGTGGGAGAGGGTACCTGGAGTAGTTTCTCCTGGTAACGCCCATGCTGGGAGAGTAGATGGAAGAAGAGTGGAGACAATACAAAAGAAGGTAGACAGATTTCTACAAGGCGATCTCGTGGTTTTAGGAGACAGGAGAGGATGCACTAGGATCCTAAAGGAGCTGCCGGTTAGAACGGGCTGTCGTGTCTAAGCAGATGTTTTCAACAGTTTGGGAACGCTAGCTTTCAGGCTGCCCTATGGCAGACTTGTTTTTGATTCTTCTGGGCAGGTACAAGGAGAACAAAGATGAATGGGGCCTGTTAGCAAGCACAGCAGCTGGAATACATTATCACCAAGTCCATCTTCCAATCACGAGACCCAAGCTCCTACCTTCACAAGGTGTGCTGGTTCAAGCTCCCGGATCTAGGGGGTAACAGAAGCTTAATTACAGCTCAAAACCGGCCTTTCTACTGACTGCAGTCCTGCACTGAACTCCTTCCAATGAGCAGCAGTATTTAACCACTTAGACATCTAAAAATTACCATCATGGCAAGGTTTAGTAATGCATACACTTATAGTAAGGAATTTTCTTATAGACACTTATCTTCATTTTAAGGATTCAATTTGAGATAAACCCAGGAAAGATAAAAAGGAAGGAAGCAGATGGATGTCATATACACAGATAGTGGGAAGAAAACATATACACAGCCTGCAATTGGATAGTGATTGTCAGGTTATCATTTTCCAAAACCAGACAACTGGCTCTTCACAGTTGCTGGTGGGGGAGATAGGAGTAGAAAGAGCTAGCACAGGAATTGTGTGTCTAAAACATAGCTCTGTGTATGTTGTCGAGCACTATTAAAGAACACTGGAGGTTCTTTAAGTGTGTAGCCCACTCCTCATTGGTGTACTCGTGGCTGCTCTCCTGGTAGTGCAGTTTACATTACTCAGTTCATCAAGACAAGGTTGATGAGGAGATTTTAAATCACATTCCTGGTAAATTTGTAAAACAGGCTATAAAACAGAGCATTTTCTAAGCCTTTCCAGTTGTTTGTTGCTTCATTACCTGGCCTGCTCCCAGCTCCACTGCAGTGACTTCACAGACTGGGAAAAAGTCTGTGATGGATAAAACGCCAGTGTTGTGGGGGTCTTTTCTGCACTGACTTGTAAACATCTTCTGGATGGTGTTCTGAAAAGCGCACCCGGCACCTAGCTTGAATGAAGCTGTTCCTTTGCCACCTAGTGAGATAGTTTAGGAGGGACGGGTGTTAGCACGAGATGTGAGACTCGGTGATGACAATGGTATCAGTCAAGGTCAGCCCCGGTGTCAGGCTGCACCCTCTTGATGTGAGGCTGTGATCACAGGGCTGTCCTAGGGGCTGAAGAAGTTAAAAAAAAATACTCCATCAATCCTTAGCTCAGATCTCACAGGCAAATGGCTTCCTCCAGTTGCCAGAAGGGGTAGCCTCTTCTGGGGCACAGGCTGACTGAGAAGCTTTGAGACTCCACTGTTGTGGAGATATCAGAATTATAGTCATGGGCTCACTCCTTACAGTGTTGCAAATCAGGTAGCCTGACCCCAGTCCTGATGAAAGCTGTGCCCATCCTTAACCAGAGAGACTGCTCCTTCCAACCACCAGGGGTGAATGCAGAGACTCGTGGCTTCTCAAAAACCTGAGGTTACTTTGTGAGCTCAGTCCTCAGTGTTACATTTACACCACCACATGGAAGCCTCAAGAACGCTGTAGAAGAAGTACAGAGAGGTATTTAAGAATGCAGCTGGCCTGAGTCTGAAAAAGCATGGGATAAAACCGAACTTGCTGAACATAGCGGACAATGAGGACTACAGAGAACTCAAGAACAAGGGCAATGGGTTTTTGATCCTACTGCACGTGCTGGCTTTGGGGGGGCCTGGACGGTTTGGATGCTCAACTTACTAAACCTGGATGGAGGTGGGCGGTCCTTGGACTTCCCACAGGTCAGGGAACCCTGATGGCTCTTCAAGCTGATGAGGGAGAGGGACTTAATCGGGGGAGGGGGAGGGAAATGGGAGGCGGTGGTGGGGAGGAGGCAGAAATCCTCAATAAACAAACAAACAAATAAATAAATAAATAAATAAATAAAAATACAAAAAAAAAGAATGTGGAGACAGTGTGAGAGTTGTAAAATACCAACCTCTCGATCAGGCACAATGAACGCAACTGTTAACTTCCATTTCTGGTCACCTGCACTGAGCCCATATATGGCTGGAATCAGAAAAGGCCCCCAGCATTCTTTCCTTTATGAATGGTCTATTGGATTCTGTTACATTCTGGGATAGTCCCTTGCCCCTACATAATGGACTACTGAAAGGTCCAATGTTGTACGGTTCTTGTGCAAGTAGATATGTCTGCAGTGAGGTCATGAGTGCCATGGCCATGTACTATCCAAATGACAACACGTCATAGGTCACCTCCCCTTCCTCTGGCTCTTATGTGCTTTCTGGCCCTTCTTCTTCAGTCTTCTATTCAGGGAGTTGAATAGATGTCCCTCAGGGTCAAGTATTCACGAGTCTCTTATTTTCAGCACTTTGACCAGATGTGAACCTCCATGTTAACCATCTCATATTGTAAAAAAAACCCCAAAACCTTAAACCAAAAGCCAGCCTCCCTGCCCCAGGCTTGGTACAGTACTCATCCATGGGCATAAAAATTAATATTTAGGTAGCAAGTAAACAATATATCCATTTAGCAATAGTAGCAATCATACTACTAAGATCTATGACTTCCCCAGCCACAGACTTTTGACCAGGTTTATAGTACTAGGAGTATATTCTTCCTGTGAATTTGGCATCAGATCAAAGCATAAGGTGGTTGGTTATTTCTGAAAGCTGTTACTGCCACTACCATATCACCAAGCGCACAGAAGTCCCAGCTAGGTGAGACCGCTGAGGAGTTTTCCCCCTGAGCATCCTGCATTGCATTCTCTGGCACTATGTACACCGGCCATCAGGAAGGAAGCTTTCAACTTCATTTCAACTTGGTTTCTCTGGAGCTCGCCTCCACCTAAAGTGCATGGTGTCTTCTTCAGCAATAAGGTCTGATCACCTAGCTTTGGTGGAAAATCCAAAACCATGGAAGCCCCTGGCTTTCTTTATTAAACTTATTTTTATTAAGATTTTTACATACAATCTTTTCTCATTTTACATAGCTATCTCTGTTCCCACTCCCTCTGCTCCTCCTGCTGCACCTTCTCCTTATAATCCTCCCCCCATCCACTCATTAGAAAGGGTAGGGATTCCCATAGGGAGTTAGAAAATTCTGACCCTTGACTTTGAGGTAAGACCAAGGTCCTCCCCACTACATCTAGGCTGAGCAAGATATCCCTCCAAAGAGAATGTGCTCCTAGATGCCAGTTCAAGCACTAGGGATAAATCTGGGTCCCAATGCCAGTGGCCCCACAGACTTCCCAAGTCTCACAACTGGTCTCCACATTCAGTGGGCCTAGTTTGGTCATGTGCAGGTTTCCCTGCTTTCAGTCCACCTAGAGTCATTGAGATCTCACTAGCTCAGGTCAGCTGTTTCTGTGGGTATCACCATCATGGTCTTGACCACTCTGTTCACATTATTGCTCCTCCTTCTCTTGGACTGGTCTTGAATGCATGGTCAAAGGAGCCCCCACTTCCTAAATATAACACAAGTAGCACAGACACTGAGAGAAATAATTAATAAATTGGACCACCTGAAACTGAAAAACTGTAAGGCAAAAGACACAGTCACTAAGACAAAACTGCAGCCTTCAGAATGGGAATAGATCTTCACTAACCCAACATCGGGCAGAGGACTGATTTCCAAAACAAATAAAAAAATTCAATAAACTAGATGTCAAATTATGAAAAAATCCAATCAAAAATGGAGTACAGATAGATCTAAACAGAGAATTCTCAACAGAAGAATTGCAAATGGCTGAAAGACACTTAAGGAATTGCTCAACATCCTTAGCCATCAAATAAATGCAAATCCAAATGACTCTGAGAAACCATTTTACACCATTCAGAATGGCTAAGATCAAAAACACCAGAGATAGCTTATGTTGGAAAGGATGTGGAGTAAGGGAAACACTCCTCCATTGCTGGTGGGAGTGCAAACTTGTACAGCCACTTTGGAAATCAGTGTGGTGGTTTCTCAGAAAATTGGGAATCAATTTACCTCAAGATCCAGTAATACCACTCTCGGGCATATACCCAAAGGACACACACTAAAACCACAGGAATATTTGCTCAACTGTGTTAACAGAAGCATTATTTGTAATAACCCGAACCTAGAAACAACCTTGGTGCTTCTCAACTGAAGAAGGGATAAAGAAAAGAAAATGTAGTACATTTACACAATAAAGAACTACTCAGTGGTAAAAAATAATGACATCTTGAAATTTGCATGTAAATGGATGGATCTAGAAAAAAAAAACCCATCCTGAGTGAGGTAACTCAGACCCAGATAGACAAACATGGTATGTACTCACTCTGAGTAGATATTAGAAATAAAGCAAAGAATAATCAGCCTATAGTCCATGATCCCAGACAAATTAAGTAACAAAGAGAATCCTAAGAGAGACATACATGGATTGCCTAGGGAAGGAGAAACAGACAAGATCCCCTGAAAAAAATTGGGAACATAGACAGGGGAGAAGGAAGGATGAAAGTGAAGGGAGAGGGGAGAAGTGGAGGAAGGAGGACAACATGAGGGAACGGGATGCTCAAGAAGGGGAAAGGAGGGGGGGAGCAAGGGAGCAAGGAAAGAGACATCTTGATTGAGGGAGCCCTTGAAGGGCTGGTGAGAAACATGGCACTAGGGAAAATCCCAGGAATCCACAAGGATGACTCCAGCGAAGACCCTGAGCACCTGTGGAGACCTACAATGGCCTTTATCCATAATCACATCGATGGCTACCTTAATTGTCATCACAGAACCTTCATCCAGCAACTGATGGAAGTAGATGCAGAGATCCACAGTGAAGCACTGGGCCGAGCCCCTGGTTTTCATAGGCAAAAGCTCAGCCTGATGTGAGAGAAAAACATCACAGCTAATCTGTGTGGCATCTGAGCGGGAACGCTTCAGAATGTGAAGGTAGGCAGACTGCAGAGTTACCGTGGAAAGTCGCTGTGAGGATTCACCAACATAGCCCTGGTTATGGGTTACAGTCATTGAAACTCACCATTCAGCCGGAGGAACATTTATGCTTTCTTCTCCCAAGCACAAACGTGGGCACTGCTGAAACACGGTACCATAGAAGAAAGAAATAGGGGTTAAAAAAAAATAATCAACCCACATCAGAGATGAAAAACACTGTGCTGGTGCTAGCAACCCCGGGCTCAGCGAGGCCTTCCAGGTCATCCATCTTGCCTTTGATTTGTCTGCCTTCTCACTTCAAATAGCTTTCCAGGTTTTTAGCTGAAACCAATTAAAGAGAGCCAATTGGCAGGGTTAGCACTTGTGGTGTTTATGGTGAGCATTGCATTGATTTACGCCGCTCGGCAGCTCCGGTGGAAAGCAGGCTATCTGAGCAAGAAAGGAACGCTCAGCCGGGGAGGCGTTAGAGCGCATGGAATTATTTTAAGGACAGTAACGGACAATGCCATAAAGAAAACTGCTGATTCTACAAGATCCACCAGTCCTGAATAGTCTTTTAAAAAGAAATTCAAACCAATTGGTATAATGTAGTGACAAGTAACCCTGTGAAGTGCTTTGCATTGTCTGGGGGACCTTTCCACCAAAGTAACAGGAAGGAGGCGTGGGGGAGATCCCTCCTGCCTATGCTGTAGGCCCTCTGTTGGGAAAAAAAACATAATTCGGTAAGCTTAAGAGCATAGAATTCAGGAAAATATTTTGGGGAATGGTAAGACACACTATTTTTAGATCTTACAACACTACACATGATGGGCTTACGAGTTAAGCCTGGTAGGGTCAAGATACAACGTGGAGTGTTTTGGAGATTCCTGTAAAACGAGGATAGTGGAGAAAGACACTGGGTGGTTTTCCTGCCTTCCAGCGGTGCAGGAATACTGTTCCCTGGGATGCATTCGTTCATACGCCCACTAACATGAAGTCACTCTGAACTGGCAGTGGCAAAGGGGAAGGAAACGGCACGGCATCTGTGAACAAAAGAGAGAACTTGCAACTTTGGATTTTAGCACCAATAAAACTGGGTAACGAGACCCAGGACGAGTCACAGAAACTCTCTTGACAGCTTCTGCAGATTCTTGGACGCACAAGCTTGACAATGGAAGAAAACAGTGTCAAAGCACGCAGATAACCAAGTTGGTTGGAAAGTCGCCCAGGCGGGGTTGTCACGCGAGACTTTTGTACTTCACTCTTAAGTCTCATAAGACAGCTGGGTTCGGCGCAGCTTTGAACGTTTGTGATAATAGCAATCATTATGATGATGCTATAACTCTCTAACTCTTTCATTTGTATGCATGTGTGTGTGCATGTTCATGCATGTAGGGACTTGTATACTTGTGCAGGTGTATGTGGAGACCTGAAGTGGTCATCAGGAGGCTTCCTGCATGGCTCTTCACCTTATTCCCCGAGGCGAAGTCCCTCAGCTGAACCTGGAACTTGCCAACATAATGAGTCTGTCTAGCCAGCTTGCTCCAGGGAGGCTCCTGTCTCTGTCTTTCCTGCTGAAAGATGGTGGAACAGCTTCAGAAAGATGAAATGATTTATTATAGTGGTGACAAGAGGAGGGCCCGAAAGGAAAGAACAATTATTAATCACTTATAACTAACCTGATCCTGTACAAGAATGTGCATATATGCATTTGGTGTTAACTTGATATTAATATTCTTTTTCATAAGGGAGGAAACTAGACTCCAACAAGTGCAATGAATCTCCCATAGGTTAGAGAAAAGTAGGAGATGCCACTTGTCTTGACTGTACATAGTAGATTAGTTATTCAAGCCCGGTGTCTCTCTCTTTTTACCCCAAAGAGTATTTCTATTATAAAAAAAAATTTCTCTAATCCAGCATGTAAAGAACTCAGGTGTCCTAATACCATCTTAACATGTAAAGATGTACACAATTGAAAAATCATCATCTCTTCACAGAAAGCCACAAATAATCAAATGCAGAGAACAGCTGTTCATGCAGTTTCCAGCCCTAACTAGTAACATTTACAGTGTGACTCGTGCACTCAAGGCTCAGGTACCATCCTAGAAGAGGCACCATAAAAGTTTTAAGAGACAGAGGACTTGGAAGTTTATTGTGAGTTTGTATTTTCCAGATATGAGAGAGAGACTATACCCATGATGTCTAAAAAACATGGCTGCCTAAACAAAACCTAAACAATGACAACATCAATAAATATGCTAACATGGAGGGGGGAAATATCAGAGGGCACTGCCCCTAGACAGAGAATTACAGGCAACTAAGAGACAAAGAATTAGCTTTCCCTAGAGATGAGTCCCCTAACTGCTATTGAATACAAAGTGACTACCCCTGAAATCATATACATACAAGTAACACTAAATAAACTCAGTAGGTTATATTTGTATGCTTATTTATTTGTATATGAATATAAAAATAATTAAGAAAACAGGCCATGAATTTGAGAAGGAGTGATGGGGGAGTGCATGACAAGGGTTGGAGCGAGGAGATAGAGATAGAAGGGGTAAATGATATATATTTAAATTTTTTAAATTACACACAATGCCCCCCACAACCCATTAAGAACACTGGACAGGTGAGGTTGTAGACAGTCATCTGTTTCTATAACTAGAGTGGCAAATGCCGAGATCCTTCCTTCCTTATAAGGAGCAGAACATTTAGTGGAAGCCAGTACAGAGGCAGGAAACCTGAGCTGCCACGAAAAAGTTGCTGGAGGTTGAGGGTGGACAAGTTTGAGAGGAAAACGTTTAAGGAGGTTCCAGTCCCTGTGGCAGTCTTCAGATTCTGAGTTTGTCCTCTCTGAGCTCTACCTGGTTCTTCTAGAAAGTTCTAGAGAAAATGACTCCCCTTGGACTTCCTGGAA
This sequence comes from Microtus ochrogaster, assembly GCF_000317375.1. NCBI lineage: Eukaryota > Metazoa > Chordata > Mammalia > Rodentia > Cricetidae > Microtus > Microtus ochrogaster. The sequence goes on along the minus strand of NW_004949107.1, from coordinate 4,877,201 downwards.
GAGGAACGTGAAAGTGACAGTCTTGAAGTAAGAGAGAATATTAGTAAGAAACCGATTAATTATATGAATAAAATCTAACTTACTGGGATGTTAGCAGAGGCTAGCCCTGTGCAAAGGGGGAAAACAAAACTGTTTTTTTAGCCTCCCACGTGGATGGACAAGTAGAGCACAGAAGATAGGAAACTATTCACTATAGTGCTGTAGGGGTGACACATGCCTTGTGTTTGTTCAAATCTATAGAATATGCACTTTCCACTTTGGAATTAGATATTGCTCATGTGTCATTTGGTGTTTTTCAAGGGGTTTTGACTGGCCAGTTGAATGTGTGTGCATGCATGTGTATGTGTGCCTGTATGTGTGTATGCATGTGTGTATGCATATAAGGTAGTAGACTATATTTAGTTTGATAGCCCACAAGACAGTTGGACCCTCAAGAGCAGGTTGCGTTTTCTTCTTTTCTGCGTAACTTTTGCTGTCCTGGAATGGCTCCACTGCTTACTGTGTGAGCGAATTGGCTGAAACATTTCTCTTGATTTCTTCTGGTCCATATTTTGCATTTTCTGTTTCATCATTGCACCCCACCCCCATCTTCAGTGTCTTTGACTGCCATCCAGGATTACATTTCTCTTGGGACTGACAGGCTCAGCAACCGTGTATGTCCCAGGCTGATAGTTCTTGCAACTTTTTTTGTATTGCTGGCTACAGCCACATTAAGTTCATAGTCACAAACCATCTGTGTCTTGGGATCTGAAGGTTCATTTGATTACATCAACTCACTGAAATCTGGTAGACAGAAGCTTCCACAACAATGTATCCTGGTGTAAAACCCCCAAGGCCCCATATCAAATGGAAATAATAGCAATTTGAGGATACTTGCCATAAAGCTTATGATTAATGCAGCATCATATTTAGCACACTAGGAAGTGAGGTTGGATTCCATGCCTGCTACAGAGCTAACAGATGAGAAAGGATGTGGTATATGGTAGATAGTATGATATAAGAGCAATCAAACATGAAGAAAATAATTGTTTTTGTCTTTTTATAAGGACTAGAGATAATTGTAAGAATGGATGAAGCCAAACAGGGAGAAGACCCAGTGTGTCTAATTGAGAAGGAAGCTGCATTCTGAGCCAGGAAGTCTGGGTTCCAGTCTTGACTGTGTGCTTGAGCCTCTAGACATCTAATTTGCTCCACCTGTGGTGTGGAAGCATCGACTACCTGCTTCTTTAGGGCATCTTAGAGATTTAACAGTATATTCCTGTGAGTTTTTGAAGGTGCTTAGACTGGAATAATCCACAGGCAAAAGAGAGCTTTTGTGAAATTCAGCTATGCTAGTACAGGAACCTGGGACCTACATCTTATTAATTTAGCTCTGAGAAGGGACCGGTCACCTGTAGAAAGGGATTCAGGTTTCTAAGCTTGCAGAAACCTAGACCAAGCTCACAATTTTACAGTGAAGTTCAATCTTTGAAGGAAACACAGACAAATCCACAGAACCATGTCCCCTAGGATGCTTTGCTAATTAACATTGATCAAATCTAGCTCCATGGTCCACTCATTCACAGAACTAACTTCAGTACTTCTGAGTTCCTGCTCTTGGGTCAACACCGTTTTTAATCTTTGACGATTAAACTGATGCAGAAATTCTGACCCCTGTTTTGAAATGAGGTCTTCTGGTCTGTCTATGTCCATGAGTTCTCACTGTTGGCACTTTGTACACTTCTTTTCATCAGAATCTGCCTGTCTTAGCATTGCCACTCAGCAATGGTTCCTTCTGGCTTTTTTTGACATGGACAATGTAGCATCATGTGAGATCCTGCTTAGATTAATTATGATACTGGGCACTCAGATAATATCTTTTCCAACTCTCTACAACATATAACGTGAACAAACTCTTTTATCTTAATTTAATAGGCAAATAGAAGTTCTATTTCTTGCTCTTTTTCAGGGACCCAGACAGATGGAGGCTGTGCTGTTTTCAGTATGTACCCATAGGGTTACCACAACATCAGTATTTAATCAAATGAAGGGAAGGAGCATACGTGACTAAATTCTGTGATAGTACAAACCAGGCCTTGTCACAAAAGGACATTTTAAGTTACATTCTGCTGCCCAGAACTTGGTGACATAACTGCTTATACCTGACAGGTACTCTGGGAAGCAGAGTCTAGGTCCTTGTTTCCATGTGAACTGTCAGCTGTCTTCACTGAGATGCTCAGGATTGCTGCATGTAAGAAGTATGTACACAGACTTCATCTTAGCATCACATTGCATGAGTTTCTCTTCAGATTTAGGTCAGGCTGGCACAGGGTGACTTGAACAGATAAGAGAGTACACTCAACTCTGCAGATAGTCACCTGGCCTCCTGTTTACAGAGGCCTCTGTCATGCCATGGGCATCCTCCAAATAAATGGAAAGTATGAGTATTATTATTCAATAAACACAGGACAGGAGTTGTAAAACTTCATATCTGTGTCACACTTGATTTGGTTTTCACCATGGAAAATAGAACAGAAATATACAGCATCTCAAATAACTTACTCACTATCTCTGATTAAAATAAAGAAACAAGCAAAAACAGTGGAAAACAAAATTAAACCCTGCTTTACCACTAAGAGAGGTTTTTGTTTTTGAAATATTGAAAAAATTGAGACTATCATATATTTAGTACTTTATTTACATCATTTTCATCCTCATCCCTTCAATAATCCAATGCTTCCTCTCTTAAATTTATGACCTCTTTTTCTTTAATTAATATTGCTACAAATGCTTACATGCATGTACATATAAATGTTTAAATACAACATGCTAAGCTCATTTAATGTTGCATAGACCTATGTGATATTCGGACTGACCATGTAGTATTAGATAATCAATGGAAGAGCTCATCCTTATAGAAGACTGAGTCCCCCTCTCTTTTTTATTTTTTTATTGATTTTTCTTGACTTCTACATTTTTTTCTGCTCCCCTCCCTGCCTTTCACCTCCCCTTCAACTCTCCCCTATGATCCCCATGCTCCCAATTTACTCAGGAAATCTTGTCTTTTTCTACTTCCCATGTAGATTAGATATATGTATGTCTCTCTTAGGGTCCTCATTGTTGTCTTGGTTCTCTGGGATTGTGATTTGTAGTCTGATTTTCTTTTTTTATGTTTAAAAGCCACATATGAGTCAGAACATATGATAATTGTCTTTCTTGGTCTGGGATACCTCACTAAATATGATGTTTTCTAGATCCATCCATTTGCCTGCAAATTTCAAGATGTCATTATTTTTTTCTGCTGTGTAGTAGTACCACATTTTTCTTATTCATTCTTCTGTTGAGGGGCATTTAGATTTTTTCCAGGTTCTGACTATGACAAACAAAGAGGCTATGAACATAGTTGATTACATGTCCTTGTGGCATGATTGAGATTCTTTGGATATATACCCAAAAGTGGTATTGCTGGGTCCTCAGGAAGGTTGTTTCCTAATTTTCTGAGAAACTGCCACACTGACATCCAAAGGGGCTGTACCAACTTGCACTCCCACCAGCATTGCAAGAGTGTTCTCGTTATCCCACAACCTCTCCAGCATAAGTTGTCATCAGTGTTTTTGATCTTGGCTATTCTTACAGGTGTAAGATGGAATCTCAAAATTGTTTTGATTTGCATTATTCTGATGACTAAGGATTTTGAACATTTCCTTAAGTGTCTTTCAGCCATTTTAGATTCCTCTGTTGAGAGTTCTCTGTTTAGGTCTGTACTTCATTTTTTATTGGATTATTTGTTCTTTTGATGACCAATTTCTTGAGTTCTTTCTATATTTTGGAGATCAGACCTCTGTCTGATGTGGGCTTGGTGAACATCTTTTCCCAATTTGTAGGCTGTTGTTTTGTCTTGTTGATCATGTCCTTTGATTTACAAAAGCTTTTCAGTTTCAGGAGGTCCCATTTATTAACTTTTCCTCTCAGTGTCTGTGCTGCTGGTGTTAAATTTAGGAAGTGGTCTCCTGTGCCAATGCATTCAAGTATACTTTCTACTTTCTCTTCTATGAGGTTCAGGTTTTATGTTGAGGTCTTTGCTCCATTTGGACTTGAGTTTTGTGCATAGTGATAGATATGGCTCTATTTTCATTCTTCTACATGTTGATATTCAGTTATGCCAGCACCATTTGTTAAATATGCTTTCTCTTTTTCCATTTGATATTTTTTTTTTTGCTTCTTTGTCAAAAATCAGGTGTTTTTAGGTGTGTGGATTATTCTTGGTCTTTGATTCGGTTCCATTGGTCCTCCTGTCTGCTTTTATGCCAATGCCAAGCTGTTTTCAGTACTGTAGTTTTGTAGTAGAGTTTGAATTCAGGGATTGGGATGTCTCTAGAAGTTTCTTTTATTGTACAAGACTGTTTTGGCTGTCCTGAGGTTTTTGCCTTTCCATATAAGTTGAGTACTATTCTTTAGGGGTCTGTGAAGAATTTCGCTGGGATTTTGATGGGCATTGCATTGAATCTCTAAATTGCTTTTGGTAAGATTGCCATTTTTACTATGTTAATTCTACCTACCAAAGAGCTTGGGAGAGCTTTTCACTTTCTGGTGTCTTTTTCAATTTCTTTCTTCAAATATTTAAAGTTCTTGTCATATAAGTCTTCCACTTGTTTGGTTAGAGTTACTCTGAGATATTTATGCTATTTGTGGGTATTGTGAAGGGTTATGTTTCTCTGATTTCTTTCTTGGCCCATTTATCATCTGTGTATAGGAGTGCTACTGATTTTTTTTTTGTATCCTGCTACATTACTGAAAGTGTTTATGAGTTTTAGAAGTTTGTTGGTAGAATTTTTGGTATTTATGTAACTACCATATCATCAGCATATAGTGAGTGCTTGACTTCTTCTTTTCTGATTTATATCCATTTGATCTCCCTTTGTTGTCTTATTGCTCTAGTTAAAACCTCAAGAACTATATTGAATAGATATGGAGAGAGTGGACAACCTTGCCTTGTTCCTGATTTCAGTGGGATTGCTGTGAGTTTCTCTCCATTTAGTTTGATGTTGAATGTTGGTTTGCTGTATATTGCTTTATTTTGTTTAGGTATGTTCCTTGTATCCCTGCTCTCTCCAAGACCTTTATCATGAAGGGATGTTGTAATATGTCAAAAACTTTTTTGGCATCTAATGAGGTGATCATAAGGTTCTTATTTTTTAGTTTGTTTATATGGTGGATTACATTGACAGATTTTCATATGTTGAACCATCCCTGCATCTCTGGAGTCTCTCTTTCTTAGAAATCATTAATTTCCTGTAGCTCTTGGTCTAGGGATAGAATCTTGTGAGTTATTATTTAGGCAACCATATTGTTGAGATTTCATGGGTGTGACTTCCTTGCCGCATATAAGAAGCAATCTTACATCAGACATCCTGGTCCCTTGGCTCTTACTATCTTTTCATCCTCCCTTTTCTTGATGTTCCCTGAGCCTTAGATGTAGGAGCTATGTTGTAAATGTATCTGTTGTAGTTAGGCACAATGTGATTGTTTATTCTCTGCATTCTCAGCAACTGTGATTTCTATATGCTGTAAGAGCTATACATATCTGTGGGTAAAAGGATACACACTTAGAATGCAATTACATTTACATAGGTTAGGAAAATAGCAGGAGTAGATTTTCTTCTAGGTTGTATGCCTTTACTAGCCATGGGGCCTTAGAAGTCCAATTAGAAAACTGTTGGTTACTCCAAAAGTAGTCACTATTGTACCTTTAAGGAATCTTGTCATGATGGCCATTGTTGTGGTCTATTAAACATCACAGCTGTGTAGGAATATTGATTGCCTTTCAACCTCGGTAGCTTTCATAGCATCTTAGGGCACCATGATCACCACTTATCATCAAAAGGGAGGATTTCAGGTCAGATCTAGCTTGATTTCAACAAATCCTGTGTCTGAAGTGTGTGATATCTTCAGCAATGATGAGTTGTTTCTAAATTCAAAAAGGAGGGCAATAGCAATAGCCTCTCTTGTTTGTGGGGGAGTCTCTTGGACTTCCCAAACCAGCAACTCTAAGGAAGGTTTCTCATGCCTGGGTACTGGGGTTTTTGTAAGATAATATATGGATTTTGGGGGAAGCATTTATTAATGTATGGGGCATAACTTAACTTAAAGTATATAATGTGTTTGTGTGTTGTAGCTCATGTACATATATTATATGTACTTTATGTAAGCAGGAATTGACTTCCTATGGTTTTATATTACTTATCCCTCTATTCTCCCTCAATCCCTCTCTTTTTTCTCTATATTGCCCTCCCTCTTCTCTCCCCAACTAAAGTCCATTCCTATTTTTCCCGTTTCCTGTTATTTTCTCTAGGGTTCCTCCTCCCTCCATGGTTTGACCATTGGAAGTTCCTGTGCAGGCAACAAGAGCTGCTGTGAGTTCATTAGTCTCAGCAGGTTCAGAAGATTCCATTTAATGCTGGTCCTCCTTGATATCTGGCCTTTATAATCTTCCTGTCTTCTCTTCTGTGATGGTTCCAGCACCTTGGGGGTGACGAATGACACAGATGTCTCATTTGTGACTTTTATTCTGTGCATCTTGACCAGTTGTGAGTTTCTAGGTTAGCTGTTGTCCACTGTATGAAGAAACTTCTCTGATAAAGCCTAAGAACTGTGCTGATCTAGGGACAGAGAGAGATGATTTACAGGACTATGTCTATTGGGCAAAATAATAATAGTAAGTTTATCCCTGAGGCCTCCAACCATGAATTTTTGGCCAAATGTATAGTTTCAGTCCATATTTCCTTCTGTTCACTATGCCTTAAATTTATTCAGAAAGTAGCTGATCACCCCATAACATCTGTGCCTCGATTACACCAATGAGCCTATCTTAACATGTTGGTATATTGTACTTCAATAGGTTCACAGATGGGTAAGTCTGTTGATGACTTTTTTTCTCTCTGCAGCCTACATAGAACCTTTCAGTACTATAAAAGCTAGCCAGTAAGGCAGAAGCTTTCTGTTCAGTATCCTCTTAATTTCTCTGTATCCTTTGACCAAAGTGTGTGGTATCTTTAGCAGTAGTGTCTTACCATCAAGTTCCAGTGGGCAACCAAGAGCAGTGGCATTAACCTGTATTAACTTGGGGTCCTCTTGTAACTCCTGACCAATAACTCTAGCCCACATCAGCACTTGAGTTTTTATTTGGTAATACATTGCTGCTGAGAGAGTTATCTCCTGTGTAGGGCAGTTTGTGATTTTATGAGCCTGCAATTGGATTGTGCTGTCTGCTTCATAGTGTTTTGGTCTTCCTTGGGCTCACACCCATGTATCTGCTGTCAGACATGGGCCAATTAGATATCTCTCCTCTGATGTGGGAGTGGATACATAATGTGTCTTTCATCGCCTAGAAGATTAGACCATACTATTTACCCTGAAGGAGCTCCATGTTTCAAGACTGACAACAGAAAGTAGAAAATCTTTCGAGAAATATATTTCCAAACATACAATGAGCTTCTGACATGGTCTATTGAACAAAGTGTATGTCAAAATAGCAATTGTATTCAATGAAAAAAATATACACTATGCCTCTAAAGAGATGGATGAACATATCTGATTTTAAGAACATGATCTAGGCAAAGGAAAAGTTGTGGTCATTTTTTTTAAAATTTGTTCCTAAATATTTTATGTATTAGTCTGAAGGACATGTGTTTTTCACTACGATATCATAATTTCAAAAGCACAGATATTGAAAGTTCATAGCTTAGAACAGCAACCCCATTTATTTAAGATGCCATTCCCATGAGGGAGACCTGATTGCTGTATTTTACAACCATTCTCTCATTTTCCTCCACAGTGTAAACAGAAGTTTCTGTTCTGCCCTGTCCTGTAGCCATTCAATCCCAAATAAACACACAAAGGCTTATATTAAGTATAAACTGTTTGACCTATTGCTCAGGCTTATTGTAACTAGCTCTTACACTTAAATTAACCAAAAATTCTTTTCTATGTTTAGCCATGTGGCTTGGTACCTTTTCTCAGTAAGGCATTCTCATCTTGCTTCCTCTGTGTCTGGCTGGTGACTGTGTCTCTGTCTTTCCATTTCTCAGAATTCTTTTGGTCTAGTACTTCCTGCCTGACTACTGGTCAATCAGATTTTATTAAACCAATATGAGTGAGAAATCTTTACAGTGTACAAGAACATTATCCCATAACACCACAGAACTAATTATGTCCTGCTCTGCATGCATCTCTGCTCAGATATCACCTTGTTTTTCAATGAAAAGAGGTGATGCTCCAAAATAAATATCCAGACATAGTATAGAGAAGCTGCAGTTACCTAGGTATAATATTGTCTAAACATTCATAATATATATTTAAAAAACTCATTATGTAAGTAAATACCACACTTACAAGTCACTGT
>NW_004949107.1:4842846-4868721 GCF_000317375.1 Microtus ochrogaster | reverse complement strand
TACGATATCATAATTTCAAAAGCACAGATATTGAAAGTTCATAGCTTAGAACAGCAACCTCACCTATATAAGATGCCATTCCCATGAGGGAGACCCAATTGTTGTGTTTCACAACCATTCCCTCATTTTTCTCCACAGTGTAAATGGAAGCTTCTGTTTTGCCCTGTCCTGTAGCCATTCAGTCCCAAATAAACACACAAAGGCTTATATTAAGTATAAACTGTTTGACCTATTGCTCAGGCTTATTGAAACTAGCTCTTACACTTAAATTAACCCAAAATTCTTTTCTCTGTTTAGCCACGTGGATTGGTACCTTTTCTCAGTAAGGCATTCTCATCTTGCTTCCTCTGTGTCTGGCTGATGACTGTGTCTCTGTCTTTCCTCTTCTCAGAATTCTTGGTCTGGTACTTCCTGCCTGGCTACTGGTCAATCAGATTTTATTAAATCAATATGAGTAAGAAATCTTTACAGTGTACAAGAACATTATCCATAACACTACAGAACTAATTATGTCCTGCTCTGCATGCGTCTCTGCTCAGATATCACCTTGTTTTTCAATGAAAAGAGGTGATGCTCCAAAATAAATATCTAGACATATTATAGAGAAGCTGCAGTTACCTAGATATAATATTGTCTAAACATTCATAATATATATTAAAAACTCATTATGTTCTGCAACTTATATAAATAAATACCACACTTACAAGTCACTGTTCAGCAGCTCGAGCTTCAGCTATGTATCAGTTATAAAGAGACAAGTTATTGTTGAAACCCTTCAACTATGTATCAGTTATAAAGAGACAAGTTATTGTTGAAACCCTTGTCCTCTGTTCTGTCTTTGGCTTCTGGCCAGCTGTGCAAATCTGAAGGGATGAACTTGACTTTTCTCAATAAAAGTAAAAGAAGAAAGTTATCTCTGCATGAAGAGGAATCTTTGTTTTATTTACTTTTTGCTTGCAGCAGGACCTGAGGGACACTATCCAATTAAACTAATACAAATCTTGATTACAGCAGGGCAGGGGAGAAGGACAGCGGGGGTGGGTAGAGGATTGAAGAAGTAGAGAGTTGTTTAGCAGACAATCTAAGCTTATTTCCCCTTCAAAGCTCCAGGCTTGCAGAGCTGTAGGCTGGAAGGACAGTCAGCCAGATGTTAGCATTTAGATCACATTTCTAGAATGATGTACTGCTTCTCTTACAAGGAGGCCATAGCATAAGGATGGGGGAAGCAGGAAGGCTTTCATTTCCACATGTCACTCACACCAATAGGTTCACGGGTGGCACCCACAATCTGTGTGCTTTCTGTTATAGATTTGGTGATGTTCATAGATGAAGTTTAGCTGCTTTCTTACAAAAGTTTGGGGAATGGACTTTTCAATGAGGGATTTGGGGGTCTTCCGTAGGCTTTTAAAGGGTTGGTGTTAGATGACCCTAGAAAACTGTTCCTCGTATGATGCACAAAACAGATTAGCTAGAAATACCTGGAAGTTATTCATAGTCTTTTGATTAATTGATGTTAAATGCAGAGACAAGAGTGGTCTGAGCTCAGATGAGTCTGTGCCCAACAGTGGGTAGGGCCATTAAGATAGATAGCAAGAAAAGAACTTGTGATTTATTGTAGTTGCAGTAGTAAGTCTCTGAAGACTTTTAAACCAAAATATAAAAATGATTGCGTGACAGACGCAGACCAGGCAACAGTGGGACACCTGCTAGAGATACACGCCATTTTCAAAGCAAAGGTGAATGAAACACAACTTGGCTATTGCTCACCTACGGGCCTCCAGAGTGATGGAGTGCTTCTGCAGCAGTGGTGGACAACTACCAGGGGAAAGAAGTCAGGTGTAGCTATAGCTATGGGCAATCTCCTCTCAAGGAATGATGGCTCTGCCCAAGGCCTTTTTTTTCTGTTCATGGATAGTCCTTTCCCAAACTTGAGATCATGCTACGTTTCAAGAATTTCTTGGGTTTCCTTCCATAGTTACTGCTAAAATTGCATTGAAATTCTCTATGGGAAGTACTCACACAAACAGACAAGCTTTCAGAAGTAATGGAGCACCTCTACCATCATCTTAACGGCACCTATCTTTTCTAAATAGGTTTTCAACTTATCCATAAGTCAATGCCATGCCTTTCACACAACACCTTTCCATTCTTTGCCAACTCTCCTGAAGTTTCATAGTCTACTGGCTTCCTACTTGATTATTTCTGCTTTCACTGCTTCTGCCCTATCTGGGCTCTCTGCCCCTCAGGCAGATGAAATTTGCAAAATATTTAATATCTCTTTCTAACTCATTTGTAAATCTTATCAAAATATAAGATTAAGCTTAAAAAGTCAATAGCTTTTCCTTATAATAAAATTACAATCATCACAGAAGTATTTCCATTAGAAAAAAGTATAAAAATAAAATCACATAGAAATATTGTTTGTCAAAGTTGTTAGTACTATTACATGTATGCAGGGTATCTGATTGACTGTTTTTCTATTTGTTTATACATGAGTGTGCACATGGACACCCAGAATTTTTATCTGGAACCTGGGAAAGAGAACATTAAAAATGTTTATGTAAGGCATATGTCATAATCACTATTACTCTAAGTGAGAGAAAAAGATATGACTTTAAAGCTTTGTTTGTATAGAATCCATCACAAGCAACTTAAAATATCAGTGTTTTCCTGGTCTACTGAAGCTTGAGAAAAACTTAAAGACTCTTCACAATATTGGATACTGAGAGCTTTTTATGAAAATAAAATAAATCATAGTCATAATTAGTGTTGCTAGAAAGGGCAAAGAAAATAGACAGGCTGAAATTATAGTGGGGTGACTAACAGAAAGGGCTAGGGGCTTCTAGTCAGTCTACAAGAAATGTAGCACTGACTCCTCTGCCCCAATTTGTGACTTTGCAGTCTCCACATAAATAAAACCCTTAAGTTATGAATGACAGAGCTAGTTTTCCCGTTTAGAAACAGACAAATGCATTAGCTTTACACACATAGTTTACCCGAGAAAGAGTAGCTATAGTCAATGCCGAAGACCATCTTATTGATGATAGTTTCCTCCCCTAGAAGGAAGTTGGGAGTCAATAAAAGAAATCACCCACCAAAAAAACCCACTTTAAATGTTTTAAGTCTATTATCTTACTTTTCCACAGGTGTCTTCAAATTCTAAAATAAAACAACATTGGAAATTAATTTAAGCTAGAGAAAAAATGTTAGTATCTATAGAGAGTAGACACTCCCAACAAACACAGAAAAATATCCATAAAAGAGTGAGTCATATTTTTGTTTGAACTCAGCTCTGATTCAATACAAGTTTGTTTTTTTAAGTCACAATAACATAACTTAAAAAAGTTTCACTAAATATTTATTGTTTGCAGTCTAGCAGATGAAAAGAATGTAACTATTATTCTTGTTTGTTTTGAGGTTATTTACTTAGGACTAAGCACCTCATTTTTCTTGTGTACAAAAAGTAATTATGCAGTCAAAAGAAATATAGCTCATATACTTCAAAACGTATGAAAAATGTAAAACTTTATTACACACATTAATTTCTAACCAAGGACATCTCCAGCATCAGTGTAGCTGGGACAAGCCAGATAACGGATGTGTATCTATGTACGTTTCTCCCAAATGGGTTATATAAAGGCAAATAAACAATTTCTTCTTTTATGTCTGCCTTTGTTTTATAAATTTTCACTTCCCAATGTAGGCAATACTTTTGTTGATTTTTTTTTTTCTTTTTGGTGTGTTTGTGTGTTCATATATTCTCTTTGAGTTAGCCTCGTTCGTACCCATTTCTCATTTATTGATCCAAGCTACTGATGCTGGATCCTCTTTTACATTCGTCAAAGCTCAGCTTTTGTTAAAACCCACACATCGCCAACAAAACACATTCACAGTTTCCCCCACTTGGATCTTGCCCATTCTGACCTTCTGGAAATGCTAACATACTCTTGGAAAGCCACATTTAGTGTGAGCCAGGCCTGCTCTGCATGCCTGCATTCTTTTGCTCCCTGATCAGTGGCTCCTGGATAACAAGGGCTGGCTCTTTGCCACTCTAGGCAGGAAGATTTGTGGTTCGACTTCAGTTGTCTTCTGGCTGGGGCTATCCAACTGTACAATGGACTTTGTGGATTACTTATGGGCCAAAATGCAGGCGGTGGCTAGCATTCCCTTTGTACACAGTAACTCATAACTGTAAAGCATTTTGTTTATGAAAGAAAAATGAGTAATATGAAACAGCAAATTTTATTCAGTTTAGGTGACAAGATTAACATTTTATTTTAGGTGAACTCAGAAAGGCTGGCATTTGTATCTAACACAAATCTACCTATTTTACATGGTACACATGCCTATTTTTTTATTAAAAATTTCCACCTCCTCCCATCCTCCCATGTCCCTCCCATTCCCCCTACTCCCCTCCCCCTCCCTCTCCAGTCCTAATAGAAGTCAGGGTTTCCTGCCCTGTGGAAAGTCCAAGGCCCTCCCCCCTCCATCCAGGTCTAGGAAGGTGTGCATCCAAACAGACTAGGCTCCCAAAAAGCCAGTACATCAGTAGAATCAAAACTCGGTGTCATTAGCATTGGCTTTGCAGTCTGCCCTCATTATCAGCCACATTCAGAGAGTCCGGTTTGATCACATGCTCTTTCAGTTTCAGTCCAGCTGGCCTTGGTGAGCTCCCATTAGATCAGCCCCACTGTCTCATTGGGTGGACGCACCCCTTGCTGTCCTGACTTCCTTGCTCACCTTCTCTCTCCTTCTGCTCTTCATCTGGGCCTTGGGAGCTCAGTCCAGTACTCCAATATGGGTCTCTGTTCTCTATCTCCATCCATCGCCAGATGAAGGTTCAGTCTGGGTTGATCTCAGCACAGGAACAGGGACTCCTGGTAGTCCAAGGGCCCCGCAGACAAAAGGGTGAAAGGGCAGGGTCCAGTGGAACAAAGAAGCCCCTGCAGCAGGAGCAGGAGGTGCCCTGCACTCCCTTCTGGGGACCTTCCAGCAGGCAGACACTCACCCCTCTGGGTGGCAAGCCTCAGTGTAGGATCAGGAACTGTTCCTGGGCCAAGGATCTAGCAGACAATCCAAGATTAACATTTTCAGTGATCTAGTCAGAAGCAATGGAGTCTTCCTCCTGTCTGAATGGCAGCAAGCTGCCGCTGATCAAAGCTATTTAAATTTAAAAATAAGTTAAAAATAATAAATCTGTGAGAGGAAAGGCCAGCTAGCACATCTGAGAGTTGGTGGAGGTTAGGAAGTGGCTTAGACGTAGGATAGATATCACAAGGAAAAGGCGCAAGTAATTCCCCCAGAATGTTCTCGGGTCCATTTTGCTCTAACATTATCTCCTTATGTATTTGAGGTAAATAAGACCGGGAGATGTGAGGTAACTTTGTCCAACATCTTCTAGATTAGTGAGTGACAGGGGAATTCCTGGAATGAGGGTAGATTTGTTCCGCACCTCATAACCTGCACCCATGCCAGACTGTTGCTATGATGAAATCTGTACGCAAAACATATGAACATGTGGGTATATATGTCTGTGTGTCTGTGCATGTATGTACATGTGTTGTCATGTACAGCTCTTACTCAGAAGCATGCATTTCTGAAGGCTGCCTCTTATCTGTTTCCTGTACTTATTGTACACTATGTACTAAAAGTAAATACAGTACAGTCATGTGTACATATTAGATAGTAGATGTTTGATGAATTAAGTCAATTAACCTGAAGTGTTTGATATCTCATAGCAACAAAGATATTACTTAGAATAACATTGCAGCTGCAATTTCTAAAATTCATCATAATGCAGAATAGAAATGAAGACCATGTTTGTTAAGAAGGAAAAGGATTCTCATGTGTGTATTCCAGGTGTCATGTGTCACACTAAGGCATACTCCCGTTGACCTAGAATACACAATTCTCTAAATTACATAATATTTTTCTGTAGTTCGTAAGGAAATGCAAGACAGAAAATGTATATCAAGCTGTCGGGTGAAACACATTTTAATCTCCTCTGGTAGGAGGTATTTCATCAACAGGCCCATTTTCCTGGGGCAGGGTCCTGATCGCAACACATGGCGGAGCTTTGCAGACGTGAGAAAACCATCTTGTTTACTCCAGCAGCTTTGAAGGTTGAGATAAATAGATTTGGTGGGAAAAGCAGGATAAATTGCGGAGGCTGTTTTTGAGGTTGCAATTTATGAAAGAAGTCGAGCCTTGGGGTCTGAGGAATGATATGTATAAATTAAGATAGATCATGCAACTGCAGAATTGCTGGTGTCAGGGTGGCTGAGCAGCAAGCCAGAACTCTTCATTCAGAAATGGGAGTCACTTTGGAAAATTTTCCCTGTAAGATATAGCTTGTCGCTAAACATTACATATAGGGAGATGATAACTTTTTTCTAAGAAATTATAATTCAGCTTTTAAAAAAAGAACCTTAAAATGGGGTCGGAGGACAGCACAGGAAAGAAATGGGAGGCAGAGAGATGCAGCAGACGTTCAGTTCAACTACAAGCCCTCAAGTCTCAGCTAGAATGATGGGGTCAGCCACATTCAGTTCTGTTGGTCTGACAACACTTCCTGAAAGGAAACCTGTTCTCCAGAGTCCCAGAGAGAAAGGCCCCTGTCTCTCTTGACCCCCACCCCCCTTCACAAGGAGACTCTCTCCACACAACACACTTTGGGAACCATGGAGTTAACCACCGATTTAGGAGAAAACTCTGTCCTATTCCCGGTGATCTCCTTGCGGACAATGTAGCTTCAAATCTCCCCGTGAATTTGCCAGGTATATTGCTACACTTATAGCTGGGACACAGGGGAAGGAAAACGGTGAGTTGGAGCCTAGTGCGACCACATAACATGACTATGTCTAGAAAACAGAACAAACCCCCACCTACACTAAGCTTATTTGGTATCTTTTGTCGTTGCCTCTCTCTCTATCTCTCTTTATCTTGGATGCTGTTACCTCCTTAGCTTCCCACGTGTTAGTATCCCATAAGAACAGAAGATCCGGAGTCTCTTCATCTTTGGCCTGAGCCTAAAAAATATAACTAAATTTCAAGACAGCTCCTCACTTGCTAAAGATGAGGACCTGGGCAGAGTTTATGGCTCTATTTGTGTCTGTCTGGTCAGAGATGGAAGGCAGATAGACGTGCAGTTCGCATTCTGAGAAATGCCCAAAGAGCTGCTTCAGTGGGTGATGGTCATGTTCTATAACCTCACACAATTTCCCTCTGATTGCTGCTAAGAGGGCATGATCAGTATCTTTGATTGTGCTACTGAGATTGGTACTAGAGACAATGAAAGAACTGAGACTGTGTATCCTAAACTTGCTTAGCTCAGATTTCACTCCTTTCTGCTCTTTTTCATATGAATTTTGTACATCCAAAGGTTCCCTTCACTGGTAGTGTGTCAGGCCTAATTTTTGATTGTGTTAAGGAATTGTCATTGTATCTGAGAATCCTACTTTAAGAATCACAAGAACTTGTTCTTAGGGTCATGGTATTGTATGGAAGTTAGCAAATTCCAGAAAGCCCTGGAAATCATGAGCAACCCAGGAGGTGGTGGTATTGTTTCAGAGCAAAACAGAGACAGCGGCAGCAATATATCAAAAGCCAAAGGCTGGCAATAGACCAGATGAAACCATGTATGTGTGTAACCACAGAACCAAAGGATGCAAGAGCAAGCACAAAACAATATGAACACGGAAGACAGATCTGAGGAGGAAAGGGGAGTTTGCGATTATTTCACAGTTCAGGGAGGCTCTGAGAAACCAGCTCCCTGCTCCCTTGTGGGACTTCCTGCCCAGAAACAGGGCAGGGGGAGATGGATGCACAGAGCAGCTGGCCTCCTGCCTGGAGCTTCATTCCTTGAACCACACTCCCTTTTCTCCCCCTTGGCTTATCTTCAAACACCAGAGAAAATGGAGTGGTTGAGGGCTTTCCTAAACACAGCCTCTCAAAAGTTGGTGCTTTTGAGGCTTGTTTTTGCTGTTAAGGAGCCCTGTGAAACAGCGTTTCTAAACTCCAGACGGACTGTACTTTTAAAAAATTTTGACTTAGAACTTTTTTTTTTAAAAAAAAAAACTTTGAGTATATGTTGGCTTATTATGAATCCTGAGAAAAATATTACTTAGATCTTCAGGAGAGCAGGGAGAAGGGGGCTTTGTTTTCTTTAGGCTTAAGGAAGTGTTCAGACTTAGGGGAATGAATTGTGTCACCAGAGAAAGTGGAGTTAAGTCAACCCCCCCCCCTTACTTGGAATAAAGGAGGGGGAAAGGAAAAGGGGAGAAAGGAAAGGGTTTTTTCTTCTTTTTAAAAAGCACATTTTATTTTTTTCTTTCTTGAGCTTCATGATTAGGTCTTCCTCAACCAAACTATTCTCACTAAATTCATTTTCCAATTAAAAAAAGAGGAGTAAATCACAGAGGGATTTCAGCCTTAATTTTTAATTTCCTGGTTTTTGTGAGTTTACGTCACAGCATGCATTTTCTTTCCATGCAGGAGAAGGTTTTGAGTAATTAATGTTGCTCTTCTCTGCGCCTCCCAGAGGGAGACCAAGCCATCAACACCTGCTTCTTAAACCCAGAGGAAAAGAAGAGAGATTTAGGGATACAAAATGAACTGTACATGTGAGGGGCTGGGGGCTTGGGTTGGGTTTTCTAGGTAGTTCACCATCCGGACCACCTAGAAATTAGGTAGCACACCCCAGCCAGGGCCGGGGATCTGGATAAGCAGACTTCTCTCTATTAACACTCAGTGAGACTTCTACACATGGGGCATTCTTTCTTTCTAGTCCTAGTTTTCCCGTGCTTTATAAACCAAGTGTACAACGGTACACTTCCAGGTTGCATCTAACGCACTTCATTCCATTCTCAGAAGCATCTTTCTCTTCTTGTCTCTGGTTTTAGACAGCGGCCAGGCCAGGCCACGTGCTGATCCAGCCCTGGATCCTCAAACATTTGTAAAATGTCTTTACATGAAAGAGGAGTATACTGGATAACATGGTAAATCCTGTCCGTAATCCTCAGCCTTACAAGGAGACAAAGGAGCCCGACATTCCCTAATATAGTTGCAATAAAGATGGGATGAGGATTCTGGAAGCACACGTTAAATAATTGTCCAAAGGGGCTTATGGAAGAAAGGCTTTGTCCCAAAATACTGGCAAGGCGGTCACCCTGAAGCAATGGGGCAAATTAACATGCAGGCATCTCAAGGCTCGGTTTTGGCTGCACGTGTGTGTTTGTGTGCACGTGCGTGCATGAGCATCCACATGCGCGCGCATGTGTGCATTCATGTTTGCACACACACACACACACACACACACACACGCACGCTCAGAGCCATGCATTCCTCCTGCTCACTGAGAGGTTAACACTAAAAATCCTTCTTAGGGATGAACCATGCCAGATTTCAAACATGTTCCTGCAAATGGGTTCCCCCTGCTCTGAGGAGCGGGGCTGGTTTCTGATCCAGATAATGAGTCCATTCACATGAAAAGATGCCGCTTTCAATGACATGATTAATTTCGGAAATACCTGGCATGTGAATGAGGCTGAGACTTCAAGAGATGACTTATGATGAGAAAGATAATTAGGCGAATGTCAAGAGTCAGTGTTTTGCTTGGTGACTGAAGGGCCAGCCTGTCTTGGTTTTCATACGTACATTCCAATCGGAAATGAAAGGCCTTTGTGAGGAGCTAAGGATGAGCAACCTACGGTTACATCTGAGCTTTCTTCTGCTCAGGCTTTTCTGGTTTTCCCTCCATCACAGCCAGTGGCAAGCCAGTGCCCATCTCACGCAACTTCTCCATGTCCCAGACAAAGCAGTCCTTGTTTGTCACGATGGTTGAAAGATGACAATTTATCTTGCCTTTCCAGTCGTCTGTTCAAAGTGACCCTTGTTTTGAGCCCTTTCAAAATCCTGTTGATTGCTTCTCCCCTCTAAAAAGAGGAAACACACAAGGAGAGCCAGTCAAATGCACCTTAGTGTTTCTCAGAAAGGACTAGAAGGAAGTCAGCTACTTCAGTCCCATCCTGGCCTCCTCTTTTCTCCCGTCATGCCTTCACTTTTAAATTCTTATTTTACAACACTCACTTAGGATGTGTCATGTGAACACTATGATGATCCTTCAGAGGTCAGAGGACGGCTGGAGAGTCAGCTCTTCCCTTCTACCATGTGGATTCCAGGGATGGAACTCAGGTCACCAAACTTAAGAGCAAGTGTCTAAACCTCCTGCGCCATCTTGCTGGTTCCTTTTGTTTTATTATATCTTTAACATAATTGTTCCTGGCCCTGGTGAACTGGAGGATGCCCATGACTTTAGATTAGTGGTCATCTGGTGGAGATGACAATAGCAGGGGTCTCCCAGTGGGCCAAGGAAGGGTTTCTCCCTTTTAGAAAGAAGGAGTGTTTAGCAGTATGTGGTTGGAAGCTGCCCTTTTTTTTCTCCCTGACAGTCCATTTTAACTTTTTTTTCCCCAAAAGACTTTAAAATAACAAGAACAACTGGGTGGTGGTGACACATGCCTTTAATCCCAGCACTTGGGAGGCAGAGGCAGGCGGATCTTTGTGAGTTCGAGGCCAGCCTAATCTACAGAGCTAGTTCCAGGACAGGCTCCAAAGCTACAGAGAAACTCTGTCTCAAAAAAACAAAATAAATAAATAAAATAACAAGAACAACAACAAAGGACTTGCAAGCATTCACAGCTGCGTGTTTGTGGATGCTGGATGGGTAGGAGGACTTCTGAGCAAGGGAGCAACCCCAGCCTCCCCCTTCTCTCACTTCCTCCTGCTTTCTGCTTGGCCAGAGGGGGAAGGTGGCTGTTCTGTGAAGCCATCTTTAGGCAACGAAACTCTGCAAAGAAAAGAGGGCATGGCTGGGGAAAGACAATCACTAGTCCTGCATGCCAACAGAAGTGTCCATTTGATACCAGTGAATTGGCAGCTGCGGCTTGAACCGACTGTGTCAGCTCCAGAAACGCAGTACGACACCCTACCTCTGAATATGGCTTTATTTGGAGTGAAGGTCATCACAGATGCCTTTAGTTAGAATGAGACCGTGCTGGACTAAGATAGCCCTGAATTCGTCATCCCAATCAGGAGGAGACAGTGTGCAGACACACAATTGGGGAGGATTATGGGACCGAAGAGACTAGAACCACACAGCTACAAGGGGAGGTGGACTGCAGACAAAGTCAGAAAGTAGCGCTCCCGGCTCCCACCCTGCCCGTTTGGGCTAGAGGGAGAGCAGAATCATATGATGATCCTCTTGCTTTGTGTCTAGGAATCTCAGAGCTTTGGCATAATCAACTCTTAAGCTGCCCAGTTCATACTTTGTAATAACGGCCCTATGAAACTAATAGGATGGTCATGCAATGTAACATTGCAACCTATAAACTAGAGGTTATGCCTTTTCCTCCATCCTAAACTCTCGCAGTCTTAGCCCAATTCCATTGCAACATATTTACTAAGAAGCACTTTCACCCATCACACATGTTGACATGGAATCTCATGTCTCCTGCATATAGAAACTCTGCTTTGAAATGGCCCACTGAGTGTGAACACACTCCCAACACACACAACTGCTCATCAAGGATCAGGGCACTGTGGCAAGGAGATGCTCTGGGGACTTCAGGCGACACTGTATACCCAGTGCATGGTGCCGGTCCCATTCCTCTGTAACCTAAACATTTAAAGAAAGAACTGATAGAAACAACTTACCCAAACTCTACCCACTTCCTCCCTTTGAAGAAAAGATAGATTCCCAGCAAACACGCCAAGTTCTTTAATTGTAGCACTGCAAAGAATTGAAATTATCTGTGTGTGTCAACTTCTACAGAAAAGGGGACAATTCTATCCTTTCGGTATCATTTTAAAAAGCTATAAAATCAGAAGAGAACAGTGCAATTAGTACTACATGAGGAAATATTATAAATAGTAACTGTAACTCGACAGGTTACGCTTATTCAAAAATTTGAACCCTTGTTTTAGAAATTCCACTGCTTAATAGCAGGCTGTGTGGCTGACAATTAACAATGAAAACAAACAGATCCATGCTTGTTTGTGTTATTATATATTATATGACTTATAAATTACATTTATATTCATTTGTATGACACAGTGTAAATTAAGTACACTCTTTTTTGGTTTTGAATCTTTGACACTATTCAAACCATTTGCCTTGATAACAAAGTTTACAATGGAAAGAAGCCTTTAGGCTTGGGGACTAGAACATTGCACGCGTTGGAGGGGGGTCCCCCATGCAAATACAGTGTGATCACGTTCTCATATTTACTTTTAATAATTTGCAAATCCTGAGACACTTAACATTCTATGTTTAAATATTGCCTCAGTACAAAGTACTTACCTGCTTATGCATAATTTCATCCAGAAATTAGTATCTCCTACTTATAAGGCATCACATACTAGAAACATTTTCCATCTTTAATGTTGTAGGAATTAGCGTAATTTTAAAGCACTCAAGGATATAATTATTTACAGGTACTAAATATTAGGTAGAAGTGTTCGATCAGTGTATGATGAAAGTTGGAGAAAAGAAAAGGACTCCTTAAAGTAATAAATAGCTATCTTTATACATCACTTAAGACATAATTAGGTCTGTGAACATTCCAGATTAGAGGAGAATGTGTTCCTGGATTCCTTGGAAATAAAATCATTCTGCATTCTCACATCAGCACATAGTACTTGAAAACTCTTACTGTGCTTTTTAAGTTAAAATGCATGGATGTCTGTTTTGTTAAGGATATAGAAATAAGTAAAGTCTTAATATATAATAAAAGTGCCACCAGTTGGGCTAAAACTGAACACAATACACACAGGTCAACTGAACCTGAGTTCAGCATAAATCTCAGCATTGTATGAGTGAGTGTAGCTGTGCAAAGCATCCACTCACTGTGGCAACCCTTGTGTGTGGATTAAATGAGGTTTGTCATGCTTCTCCTGTTTTTAAAGATATGGTTTGTATTTCTTCAGCGATTGACTCTATTCCCAGAAGATCTTGTGATTAATCACATCACCCATTCTCTATTGGGTTCTTTCACACAGAAATGGTAAGGCCCGAAGGGTGTATTTGAATTTATCTCTGTCCCTTTCTATTCTAAAGTTGCTAATTAGTGCCTTTAAACCACTCAACACTGAGTCAGTGGAGCACCGTATCAGAGGCTACTATAAAACTGTTTATGTGGAAGGACATATAAAATAAGAAGGTGTTAAATCCAGTGCAGACTGGTGCCAGGGCTCCCACCAGTGTGTTAACTTTATGTTTGCTTGTGATTGTTTGAAGTTCAGATGCCCGAGCTCTAGTGGTGTTGTGAGGCATGCCGTATTACAGATGCCCGAGCTCTAGTGGTGTTGTGAGGCATGCCGTATTACAGACGGATTAAAATGTGTTGATTTCCCAGTTGTATTTGTCTGAAGAAGTCAGTGGGTAGTTTCATCACGGAATAACAAACATCTTTTTTTTTTTATTTTTTAAGAGATACTTAGAAAGCACAAATATCTGTATATACATGCATACGCTTTTATATATAGGGATCCTAAAAGATAGGCTAAAAGCTCTAATACTTGCTAAATATGTTTAGTAAGCTTTTTATTGTATTTTGATCCACTTATCTAACAGGGAAATAGACCATTAATAGAATTTTGCATTTCTTTTTCAGGACAGCTTGATATCAAATATTTCTAGGTCTAAGACTAGAAGAGAGCAACATGTTGCTTCCCAAGTGGGTGACAAAGTTTATTACATCTCTGGGGTTACATAGCACAGATGCACAACAGATATAAGGGGAGGTTTCTGGTCAGGATAACAACAACAACAAAAAAAACCAAGCCACCGCTCCAAAAAAAGACCAACAAAACAAAACTCCCAAAACTCAAGCAAACAAAAACAACTGTTGAGAGTTCTCAAGCATTTAGCCTTGTGCAAGAAAGAATCACATTTTCCTTATACTCCCAAAAAGGATCAGCAGTTGGGACCAAATGTAACAAAAACCATGACAAGACACCATTTTCTTAACTGATTTTCCAAAGTGACAGAGAACGTGGATTGGTGTGAGTGTGTGTCTGTGTGCACATGTGTATGTATATGTGTGTGTGCATGTGTATGTGTTGTATGTGTTTCAGTTGTAAAGAAATGTGAAGAGCAGAGAACTATACAATGCCACCAATATCATATGTAGGAACAGTTTATTTATGGTTGACTATCATTTATTCCATCTTATTATCATCTGCAATGGTAGTCTATGACCATCCCCCAAATGAAAAGTCTTCCGGTCTGTTTGAACTTAAATATGCATGTGGGATTTTAATTCCTACATGTATGATTTGTGTTTGTTTCAGAATATAATTGAGTTGTATGATTCTGGAATTAGGTAACTTTTTATGTTAGATAATCACCTGCTTTTTCATTTTAATATTTGTTTGTTCATAACGTTTATTTAGACTTTCCCATAGATTTCTATGGAATTTTTCTTAGTCATTTCTATGATTTCCTGATTTGTTTCCCAGGACTAATCATATTTACAAACACAGTTTTCATGAAACCAAACAATTTCTTAATAGTAACTTTATTTAAATTGTAAATATGTGAGTT
This sequence comes from Microtus ochrogaster, assembly GCF_000317375.1. Classification (NCBI taxonomy): domain Eukaryota; kingdom Metazoa; phylum Chordata; class Mammalia; order Rodentia; family Cricetidae; genus Microtus; species Microtus ochrogaster. The sequence continues at coordinate 4,854,119 of NW_004949107.1, read as the reverse complement.
ATTAATGGAGACTAAATTTGTCACAACCCATGCCTCTCACCTGCTGCCACACATCATTCCCTCCCAGACACAATAAACAAGGTTTAGTCAACACTAGTGGATACAAGGCTTTAGCCAATGAGAATGGTTTAATTAGCTGAAGTGTATAAGGTCTAAAAAATTGGGAAAAAAAGCCATTCATAACGCAAAGATCGTTCTGACTATTTCCTCCTTTTGATTTGTCTTGTCCATGTCTATTGTATTAGTTATTGTTTTATCTTCTAATAGTATATTTTATTTTATTTTACCCCCGTAGAAGCCTGTTTGTTTCTTAATGAGAGACAAAAAGGGGGGGGGGTAAAAAGAAAAAGAATATTTCAAGCTTTCAGTTTCTATAGAAGAGGCAGATACTGTCCACATTTGGTCTGCCTTGGGGTGTGAAAATGATTACTTAGCCCCGAGAGTCAAGGGCCTCTTTCCAGAACTTAAGGTAACACTAGATTTTAAAATCATGGGACGTAGAGATATGAACATGCTTGTTTGCACATATTTCACCATGTTTGCATATAAACTTTAAGCATATATGTTTATGTGCTTTAAGAAATGATTTCCTTACGTGCAAATCATAATAAACTATTGATTTCATGGACTCTTCATTATACATCCGAGTACTTGGTCCATTTATTTAACTGTCTAGCCCATGCAATCATTTGAAACAATTCATTTCTTTGGTATTATAACGTTTGTGATAATAATAAGCAACCTTTTTAAAAAGTGAAACTTGAAATTTGATAATGTAGAATTTTTACAATATTGTTTAAGTAAAAATGATACTTGACCATATTAAATATACTTGACTATATTATAGTGTGAAATTGAGTGATATATTTCATCTGCTGGCCCTCTGAGTAGCTGAATGTTATGCTGTGGATTTTGTCTTACCCTGTTAACAGACTTCAATATGTGCACATATTATTCAGAATATACTTTAAGCTATGCTTTTATTTAAGCATAGTTTTGGTGATCTATATTTAAGATGTTATGTGATAGATCAAAGCAGTTGAAAGATCACTTTTCCTCTTGGGCATGTTAAATTTATTCACCCAAAATCTTTTCAGTCCTCCAGGTAAAGAAATCATGAAGTAGAGGTGACACCCACAGTGGAGGAAGGCGATACGTGGTCAGATGATGGGTAACTCATAAGATTATATGTGTACATTAAGCTGTGAAAGTTGCTAGTGGTTTAGAAGACACAATGAATTATTGCTTTGAGTTTATGATCTATTGCAAAATAGACATAAAAATTAGACATGTGAGTGAAATGACATTCATAGAAAAGCTAATTGAAATTGCATAGAAATCCTATTAATTCTGATCACCAGAAGACTGAATTACTAACACAGAAATGGTTATGAGGCCTCAACCAATTTCATTCACAGTTAATTTAAGTAACAATATTATTCTTATTATGAAAACTCTGTGTTTGCAGATCCAAAGCTAGATAAGACAAAGCAAACACATGCCGGGTACTCAGATCTTTCCTTTTCTCTCCCCATGGAGAAGATCTGCAGTTACTGCTCACATGAAATAATATGTTAAAGAATGCTCTCCCACTGCTTTGTTCTGTCTTTTGATTTCCATCATTTCTCTGTCTTGGTTTGGACTCTGTCTTGGCTTGGGAGGCAGGAACTGCTTTCTGTAGCTAGGATACCTCTGGCTTATAAGAAGTTTGCAACAATACGTGTTTACAAATTGCTTACTTTAAGGTAGACAGGTGAAAGGCAGTATATAAGTGCCAAGTGTTATTATCTGCCTAAATCTAGCTGAGTGAACAAATCTTTTTAATGCCCATTTTAATGGCTCTGTTGTTCCATATGGTGGACTTCACATTCATAAAACTTCCGGAGTTAGTGCGATCCCCGGAGAGAGCCAGATTGCCCAGGTGCACCATATTTTAAACTCAGGGTAGAATTGAAAGGCACGGCTTTTCAAAATTCAGCCTCCAACAACAGACCAGGATGGGAACATTTCTCTACTATTTTAGAAAACACATATTCTGTTATTAGTAGGAGAAACCATGGTTATCATTTTATGACATTTGAGTACAGATAGATTTTGATATTAGGACATTGCCAGGAGCTAATCTACTTGGATTTAGATTACACACATCATTTTGGCTTGACTGGGCTTGTAGCTGTGATCGCAGGAGGATGGCATTTCTTAGAAGTTGGGCCTAGTTAGAGAAGGAGATCCCTAGGTGTTCATATTCCCAGGGGCTATATCTTTCTCTGGATCCTTCTTTCATTGCCCTCTCCATCCGGTATGTTGTGAGCTGAGCAACTCTTCCCCACCGCAACGCTCCCTATCGCGATGTTCTGCTTGAGCATAGGCCCATGGCGATGGATCCAAGGGTGGGTTTGGAGTGTAAGACATAGACACCTCTTCTTTGTCACCTATAGGGCACACCAATATCTGTCTTTGGTGGCACAGTGCTTTCAGGAGTAATTTTTACATGGAATTCCACATCTGATCAATTTTTTTAAATCTTTTAATATCAACCCAAGATGCTTTACCCTTCTTAGTCACACACCCCAATTTAAACCTTCATCACTTCTGTTCCAACCCATTACTGAAGCTTCTTAATTTTTTTCTCCAGTCCGTTTCCTTATGAATTTAGATTGATTTCTTCCTCAAACTGTTCTGCTTATGACTGTCATCAGGTCCGTGGACTGGGATGATGTTACAGTTCCTTGGCTGCACTCTCAAAGTTTTCCAGTCTCTTCACCCAGACTTTCAGACTCATCTGAGAGATACAAGATGAGGGGTGGGTTCATTTGTTCCTTACTGTGGCCACTGTTTATAAGTGCACACAGCTGCCACAATTAAGAATAAAACAATGTCTTCTTAAAAAATATAGAGAAAGCAACATAGACTTGCAAAATCCTTCATCCTACAATGTCTGTGTCTATGTGGAGACAGAGCTAATTTTTCTCATGATCTCGGATTGACTAAAGACACCTTCTACTTCCTTGATTCTGTGGCCATGATCTCAAATCTTTTCTAATCTTAGTTCAATGCTCCCAGCCACAACTAGTGTTGTCCACATCCATGAAGAACCCTGAAACATGCCATGGACTCAGCACAGTTTGCTGAGAAACTGCATGAGCTCTACCAAGCACCTTGCTAGTTTTACATTGCTATGATGGCAGTCATCTTCAGAGCGTGCAATCTTTTTAACTTCTGTGTTTTTTAAAGGTCAGTGGTTATTTTGGAAGGTAAAATTAAACATGATTATGCATTCTATAATTTACTTATTTGTATTTTATGAGCACTGGTGTTTCGTCCACATGTATAGCCGTGTAAGGGTGTTGGATCCCCTGGAACAGGAGTTATAGACAGTTGTGAGCTACCATGTGGGTGCTGGGAATTGAATCTGGGTCCTCTGGAAGAGCAGTAAGGGCTCTTAACCACCAAGCCATCTCTCCAGGTCCTGATTATACTTTCTTAAGACAAAAAAAAAAAAGTAAATGTAAAAGTACACAGCCGTATCACTAAAAGGGGCACAAACAGGGAAATAAAATTACACACACACACACACACACACACACACACACACACACACGTGCATTCACACACCTAAAGGAGATGTTTCATGCCAGGTGGTGGTGGCACACGCCTTTAATCCAAGCACTTGGAAGGCAGAGGCGTGCAGATCTCTGTGAGTTCAAGGCCAGCCTGGTCTACAGAGAGAGTTCCAGGACAGCCAGGGCTGTTACACAGAGAGACTATGTGTTGAAAAACAAACAAATGAAACTAAACAACCACAGCAGCAAAAAGGGGTTTCATTTAGAAGTAGGGACAACCTATATACATCGGAGCTTCTGATTCTCAACTTGAAAGTGAGTCTGGACGTAAAGGAAACGTAGGAGGAAGAGTCCATGCGGAGGAAATGACCCATTAAGTAGAGGTAGCTGAGTCAGGAGAAAAAGTAACTCGACGAAAAAGTAACTCGACGTGAAATGAGCCAGCAGAAGGTTTTTCAATAAAGCGTTGTGAAAGTTCTGGAAACCAAATAAGCAAGCAAGCTTTCTGGAAATGCTCTGTAAAATCAGAATCCGGAAATCCCGGATGCAAATAATAAGTCCTAGGCAAACGATGATGGGGTGACAATGAAGGCTTCTGGAAAGCGTTGAGCCCTCATTCATGTTCAGGTTATAAGCCACGAATTTGCCTTGCCTTTGTGTGAGCTCACGTAATTTAAGGAAGTTAGGATTGTGTGGTACTCCTTTGGGGCGTAAAAACTCAGAAGAAAGAAAGCTCAAGGTATTCTGCCAAGTTATTCTGTGTTGGATTCAGAATTTAGATCAGAGCGTCTAAATCCCGAGTCCCAAGTATCAACCACTAAAGGTACCTTACAGTGAAGTTAAAAAAAAAAATACAGCTTCGGGGGTGGGGCATGTCAGTCACCAAACAGAGGAGAAAGCCTTTTCTGGAAGTTTCTAATATGACTATGAAATACAATAAGGGATATGGGGCAGGGAAAGCTGGCAGAGGTGATGACATGCACGCCATTGGCTAGCTCATTACAAAAAGGAGGAGGCGAGGACCCCGTTCCGAGAATCCTCCCCGAACAATGCTGCCTTCAGTTCAAATTATTGCTGAATGAGGGGGTGGGATGCAGCAGCCAGGTGATCAAAGGCCCTGAAGCGCAAGATGGGAAATGGCAGCCGCTGCCTCTTCCTTGCCTCCAGAAGTTCCCTGTGCTGCACTTAATAATCACCTCCCATTATAGTCTGGCTGTCCTTTGCAGGTAAATCCACCTGATTGGGATGGATTTGGTGTGGGAATATCTGTCCCAGCCTATCAGCTGGCAGCTTTTCTGAGACTTCCCTGCCTACATCTATTACGGAGATTGGGTGATAATTCAGCCTGGTTCCTGGTTGGCCTCTTAGTTTAGGAATTACAATAATTAGCGCTGATTTTAGCCTCAATGTTAGGATTTTGTTTTCAGCTCATCCTTGGCCCTTCTTGGCAGCAGAAGCGGAAACACCTTTCTTTGGGACACGAAACCACATCTATCATCAGAGCTTCTCAGTGCATTTTCAAAGTAGTTCAAAGGGTGGAGGCTCATCTTTCATGCTGAACTCGTGTTTCTGGCTAGACTTGTAAGCCATTCCCAAACAGAAGATCTTAAAACAAGTTGGCAGAGTCTGAAGTGGGGTGTCGTGGGGTCCCCAGGCCAGGCTTGTAGGCTGAGGGTCCACTCTCATTCACCATGCTAATGTCAAAGAATGGGCAGGAAGTTAGAGATGGCCAGGGCTTCCTGTTTCATCTCGCTGTCGGAAGCAGGACAACATGGAAAAAAGTTGTCTTTTCTCTTGGCAGAGAGCTGACATTTCTTCTGTCTGGTACTAGCTTACCCATTTCTGGTCACCATCGAAACAATCACAACACGGTCCTTTCGTTCTGAGTTACCATCTCCTCCATTACTGAGAGCATCATGGTTTTAATACTACTTTTCTAAGCACTTTGTCTTCAGCAATCATTTAATATCCACAATCATCATGTAAAGAGGTAATTTTTTGGTAATCCCACTGGTAGAAATGGAAATCAAGACTTAATCTAAATATCTACCCATGGTTATGTGGTCAGTAAGCTGGGACTCACATGCTCACCATTAGTGCTCTGCTCATTATTTATTGATTACTATATGTGCATGCATACGTGTGTGTGTGTGTGCATGCCTATGTGTGCGTGTGCACATACACGCATACCTGGAAGCCAGAGGTTCAGTATCGCTCTCTATTTCTCTTTATTTTATTTTTGGAGACTGTGTCTCTCACTGAACCTGGAACTCACCAATTGAGTAAGACTAGGTGGCCAGCCAGCCCCAGTATGGAAAATTGAGGGAATCTAAGTGAATGTTTATTATTGACATAAGAGCAGCCATTAGCCTCAGACTCATAGAAATGGCAAAGCCTTCTTCTGGTTGAAAAATGCATGTTATTATGGATTAATTTTATTTAAAACAAGTAGATGCAGACACTTTCAACCATATCTTCTTCTTCCTGGATGGCTGCAACCTGCGGCTGTTCCACAGCCTACCCTATCCCAGGTGTTTTATGTCTGTGTGTCTGTCCTTTCTTCATTCCCTCATTGTCCGAGCTAGGCTTTCAGGACCCAGTCAAGTAGGCCATGGCACACAGCACCACAGAGACCCTCTGCCTCCACTTTCTTGTGTTAGGATTACAGGTGCTCTAAGGAGACTTTTTTAACTGGGTGTTGGGGATCCAAATTCAGGTCCGTATCTTCTCATGTTTGTATGGCAAACATTTTATCAACAGAGCCACCTCCCCAGCCTCTGTTATTACACTTTTAATCTGGAATGATCATGGGACAATTTGTGTGTTAGAAGAAAGGCATGGACGGACAGCATCAAGAGAGAAGGAAAGAGCTACATGGTAGGCTCATGGCCCTGGCAGTCTGGGAGACACTTCAGAGGGGCAGATGCTAATAAACCACCCAGGCAGGTTGCTCATGTTCAGAGCATACAACCTAGGTATCACCCTACCTAGACTCAGAGGAGAAGCAATTGAAGGTTGGCTGGTTATATCCACTTTACTGATGGACTAGAAACCAAGATGAAATATCCCAGGTCCCTAAATTAGGAAGCATCAATAAAGTTATATCAAACTAGGTCCCAGTGCAAGGGCCAAAAAGAAGAAAGTGAGTTGACCAACATCTGCATATTAGAGTCATTTTGGGAGCTGTTTTGGTGGATAATCAGGTGATCAAAGAGCCAGGATGGTAATTATTTTGCATTTTGTGTCTGTTTCAACCCCTTTTCGACACACACGCACACATGCAAACAAGCATGAACACACAATATTAAAAAAACAAGAAGACTACGTTAAGGAGGAAATTGAGCCATGTTACTTTTTAGCTGATGTAATTCCTTAGAGCCTATTTGGAAAAATGAGGGGTCTTCAGGAGGGAGAGCCAGTATGCTTTGTCTGGAAAGACCTTTGATGATTTAATTGCAATTTTGATAGTGGAATTCTGTTTCTTGATTCCTTAAATATGTTAGAATTATCAGTGGTATATATGTAGTCATACATAATGTATGAGTCATATTTAATTAAATTAATGTAACTGAAATACTTCAGTTGGCTTAACTTGTTCATTTTCTCTAACTAAATATCAGCATATAGTGAAAATTTTATTAATCACAGTAATGAGAAATTTTATATTAAATATATATATTACATTTAGTTTAAACGTTAATAGTCGACATTATTTTAATAAATTGTGCTAAGGGAGTATATGCGGAGTGAGTCTCTCATGCAGATTTTATTGGTTGCTGCATAGTTAATGGCACTAATGTGATCAGAGCCTGGATGTGATCATAAGATCAGTAGTTAAAATGATTGAAATATAAATTAGGAGCTGGAATAATTGTTTGTTAGAAGCTCAGATAATAACTGTTTGGTAATGCTTGGAGGGTCGAAGATATAAAACATTGAAATGGGCTGCAGTGGCATGCAAGAGGAGGATTTGGAGGCAGACAAAGACACCGGGTGTTTCTAGTGGCTGCTTTCCTCGCTCCTTCAGGGAGACCCCGTGAGGGTCTTGCTCTGGCTCCTACTGCCTCTTCTTGGTCCCTCTGTAAGCCTCCTTCCTGCAAGCAGCTGCCTTTCTCCCTCTCTCCTTGTTCTGCTCACAGTCTGTAAGCCATTAATGAAGATGACAGTGTGCCATTCTCTTGCCATTAAAATGCCTGACTGAGAACTGGAAGAATGGCTTCCTGTTTCCTGAAGGCTGGAATGCTACAAATTGCCACATTTTTTTTTTTTTTTGTAAAGGGCTTTAATCGGTGCTAAATATCTCAAAGTTGGTGGACAATACAATCATTGAGACTATTCCACTCTGTATTATCAGGCAGAGAAGACAACCATTAGACAATAGTATGAAACTGGGCATGGCTGTGTGCCAATAACATTTCATACAAACAAACAAAACCGGGCCAAAGATGGCTCAGCACTTGTTACTCCTGCAGAAGACCTGGGTTCAATTCCCAGCACCCACATGGTGGTTCACAGCAATCAGCAACTCTGTTTGCAGGCATATGATACTCACTTCTGACCTCCTTGGGCACTAAGCACAAACTAGTACACCGGCAGGCCAAACACTCACACATAAACTAAGATGAATAAATCTAATCAAAAATTTAAATAAACAAAGCTGAATCTGGCCCACTTATCAACTTGCAATATCTTGTTCTGTTGTTAAATATTCCTCAGACCCCTGACCCAGTGACACATTGAGTCTCAGTGTCCTCCACCCCCTCTACAGAAGCTTTGAGGAAGAAGTGAAACCTAGGGCTTTACAATCCTAGGCAGGTGGTCTACCATTGAGCTACATCTCAGATTTATTAAATGAGGCAATAATGAATACCTTACATCTGTTTGCATGCTGTGTAGCAAAGTGCAATTGGTAATCTCTTAAACCAAAATCAAATCAAAGAAAAAAAAAGGAAAAAAACACCCTCCCCCCAAAAAAACCCCAAACAACAAAAACCAAAAAAAAAAAAAAAAAGAAATAATCTATTTTCTATATCCCACCAGGGAAGACTTTCTCTAGATAGAATCTGATGCAAATAATATTTAATCATTAAGAAAGGTGATTTCGTTTGTTATTTGTCCTATCTGGACCTTTTCTGTGTTTCTCCCAAGGTCCTGGTTGTGGACTTACTGGAGAAGCACTTTCCTGGGCTCGGAGCTCTTGTCTCCTCTCTAACCTCTCCGTTCCCATTCTTTCACCAGCCCCTTCCTTTCTTGGTGTGGTTTCCCTTCCATTATTTTCCCCTGGTAGTCTGACTGGGGCAGTTCGGACATATTTCCCTTGGAGGGTTCTTGGGTACACATGAGCAATGTGTCCTCTCCATGAACATTCCCTTCAGGAAGGCGGGGATTTGAATAACTCGTCTTTAATTTCTTCTTCTTGCGTTCTTCTGAAAATGGTATAATTTTAAATTTTTCCTCTTAATCTCTTCCCCCGACCAACTATTACAACTTTTGACATCAGGTATTCATTTTCAATGACTGTGTGTGTTAAATTTGCTGATTTTTATTAGCGCCCCTTTATTTGCTCACTGTGGGCAGAGTGTTGTGATAAACCATGTCAGCGGAAACAATTCACATCTATCCATTCTCTGTAGGCCGTAGGTGGTGGCGCCTCACACATAAAGGCAGATGTGATAAGCACTGAACAGACAACACGGAAGAAGTTAACAAGTGACGCTGCAAAGGCCTTGGTTCTCCACAGCTCAATAGGAAAGCAGACCTTAAATGGTTTTGCTAACCACATTACTTCTTCATGCTGTGGGGTCTCAGACTTTCTCACCCTCAGGCCAGATATCAACCATGGTGAGGTGCTAGTCATCAGAGGATCTTATGGCCACACAAGGCTAACAATACAAGCATTCAACAAGTTGGGTTGGCCAATAAGCTCTGTGCTCTAAATGTCTTCCCCGTTTCATTTACACTGGGTTTTTGCAATTTACTGAGGATCACCCTAAGTCAAATGCAGTTCACTCAAGAAAGCCAAATAAAGTAGAGAGCTGGACTTTGCAGGTCTTATTTAGGTCCATAGCAACTTGTAGTAGGAGCTGTGGGCTTGCTTTTCGTCCTGCCCAGCTCCTACCACTGGCTAGCTTTACCCGAAATAACAACACACAAGTTATATTCTTTTAAACACTGCTTGGCCCATTATATCTAGCCTCTTCTTGGCTAACTCTCGCACCTGGACTAGCCCATTTCTAATAATCTTTGTAGCACCACAAGGTGCACTTACCGGGAAGATTCTAGCCTACGTCCATCCTGGGTCGGAGCTTCATCGCATGTGCCTCAGAGAGCAGAGCTATCGCATCTGTGCGGGAGAGGGGAGCATGGCGTCTCTGAGCTCACTTCCTCTTCCTCCCAGCATTCTGTTCTGTTTACTCCACCCACCTATGTTCTAACCAATAAAATGGGCCAAGGCAGTTTCTTTATTTTTTTAACCAATGACCTTCCTCCATCAGCAACTGAATATCATTGAGATTTCTTAGCTACACATGACCACATATTTTATTATTATTATTTTCAGCTTAAGATTGTTTTCTGCCACTTGTCATGAGAGATTGACAAGTGCCTCAGAGAGCAGAGGCAGTAGACCTGAGCCCTGAAAGACGGGATATTATGTTCACAGATTTCATGATATCGTCACAATTTCAAATATGTTTACTTACATATAAACCTGCGTCTGACTGTTAAATATACTTTTCATTTGAGATAAAAAAACAAACATGCAAGGGGTGCTGGAGCTGGACATAGTTATTGTTGATTGGATGCATACAGATGCTGACGTAATTCTAGGACTCTGAGGTCATCAGGACTGGAGAGGGGTTTCTGAGCACTTAGATCTTTCCTCATGTTGAACGTACTTAGTCAACCCGATGACATCTCTACTCTGTATGTAATGGCCTCTGTTCACAGCTCACAGTTTTTCACCAGACACTCTTGGACTTCAACCTCATGAAATTTCTTAACAGAAATTTTTTTTTGTTACTGTGTGAATATATGGAAGGATACAAGACAGCTCACATTTTTAGAAATTGACCATATATCTTCTATTTATAAATTAGCTCATCTACTTTTGGACAGAACCAAAGAAGTTGCAATTTCTTTTCTTTCCCATTCCTTTCTTTTTCTTTTGAATTTTTTTCAAGACACGGTTTCTCTATATAAAAGTCCTGACTGTAATAAAACTTGCTTTGTAGACCAGGTTGGCCTCTAACTCACTGAGATCCAACTGCCTCTGCCTCCCAAGTGCTGGGATTAAAGGCATGCACCACCACCACTGAGCATCTTTTTTTTGTTTTAAGCTTTTTTTTTTATTAATTTACTCTTTGTGTCTTTCACATCATGCACCTGCATCCCATTCATTTCTCTGTCCCTTTGTACCTGCCTTCTGCCCTTGCAAAACCCCTCCAATGAAATAAGATAAAATAAAATTTAAAAGAAAAAAGGAAGATAAAAAGTCAATCTTGTCACAGAAGCTTTAGTTTTAACCGTTTTATCCATATAACTTTACTTTGCTCATGGCAAAGAGCCATTGATCTGGTTTGAGACCTGGTTTCTGCTTCACTGCCAATGATGGGCCCTCATTGGAACGCCTCTCAGTTATCTTGCTGTGGCCCCATGTCTTGGAGTGTAGTATGAGCTGCGGGCCTCTTCCCACAGCCTGGCTCCTGGCCA
>NW_004949107.1:4830901-4840710 GCF_000317375.1 Microtus ochrogaster | reverse complement strand
TAAATCATTTAAACATTTTCTTCAACTTTGAATCTTTCTTTTACTGAATATCTCTCTTTTTGTGACTACATGAGTCTTTAAATTACTGAGCAATATGGGTAGGATTAAAGCCGTGGCTTTGCAGGTTAAGGCACTTGTCATTAGGCCTGGCATTCTGAGTTCCATCCCCAAGACACACATGCTGGGAGAGAAGGAACACCTATAAGTTGTCCTCTGACCTCCACATATATGCATGTCCATGTGTATACACACAATAAAAAATGTGAGCAAAATAAGAACAGATGTAGGACTGGGAGGGGGGTGGGAAATACAATTTAATTCATCAAGATTAGTTAGTCCACAGAATGATTAGGGTTTAAACATAAGTGACTTAGAGTCCAAAGGCTCCAGTGATTTCTTTACACGACTTTCACCGTTATCCCTGAGAGGTGGCACTCACTCCACTTTCAGTTTATACCCACACATCATAGCTCAGGAGCTGGGGAGAGAAAAAAGAGGGATCAATAACTTTGATCCCTCTGCCTCCCTAGTGGAGTCAGACCACTAGATAGTTGATGTCTCAGCTCTTCTCTGAGGCTTTCCGGGTTGCACTGGTCTTTGGTGTCTGCGTTGTCTCCCTGGCTGGTTCTGGTGGACTCCAGACAAGGCATAAGGCTGGGACTGCCTGGTTGTGGTATTTGATTGCAGTGTCTTTTTAGTTTCTGCTGTCAGCAGCAGTTGCTGGAAAGGGCCAAAGCCTCTGACACTTCTTGTCACCTCTTTAAATGGTTTGGGGCCCCTCACAGCTGAACAGCCCACACCCTATCAGCACGATTCCAGGCTAGATTCCTGCTCAGCTCCGGCACTGTCCAGCTTCTTCAAATAATAGCCCTTTCCAAGAACATTTCAAAGTCAGCACTTTGAAACTCCTCTTTGATACCAGCTTTCTATTGGCCTCCTAGCTGTTAGCAAGCACATCTCAAGGACATAGGGGACCTGCTCAGGAGAGCCCAGCTGCAGATGTCCGCCAATTGTTTCCTGTTCCTCAGACTTTGGCAAGTACACAGCTCAGACTCCAGATCAACACTGCACACTCTTTAGAAATTCTGGAACCTTGGGCTTCAGTGCCAAGAAATTCTTTAGAGCAATAGCCCGGTCTAGGTTAATTACGGACTCTAATTTGGTCTTAAATATGTGGTGGTCTGTATCTTTTTTCCATGGCTGTTGTAGACTTGACTCTGAAACTTCCACCAGCACCAAATAAACTTCTCTATAAGTTCCCTTGGCTGTGGTGTCTCATCACAGCAATACAAAAGTAACTAAGAGAGCATGTCACTCATAGATATGACAGTCAAGTGTCAGTGCCAAGTTGTAAGTAGCCTTTATACAGATTCTTAAAGAGACAGAAAGACCCGGTTTTTTTTTTTTCAGGAAAATTTGCTCTATAGGGACAAATTTGCTTTTATGATAACAAATCCTGCAGTATTTGGGTCTTATCTCTGAATTTTGTTGGAAAGACTTTGCTGTGTGACATTTCTTAAACCAGAATTAATGATCCATGTTTCTAGGTAGTCATAATTTGTTGCTATTAATTTTGTCAGCAATAGGGCAGGTGTGGGCATCTGGAAGGGACTTAGCTATTCTCTGAAGAACTTAGAGTCACCTCTCACTAGAAGAGGGCAACATTTCTGCCTTCTTCATCTTGGTACCATGCTATTTGATTTTGGTAGACAAATGCCAGGCTGAATGGCATGATGTGGTCTAGGAGACCCTCCCATGTGATTTTCCTTGAGTAACAGCTGCTTGGAGGCTTGCTCACATCTTCACCAGAGCTGGACAGAGAAAGAACACATTGATTAGAAAACCCTATCGACACCAGCGAGTGATCCGTTAAGTGTCCTTTCCTTTCATTCAAGCTGGAAGGAAACCTAAGGTTCAGTTTCAGGACATGAGGAACTTGTGTTTGTGTTGGCAAGGCAGAACTAAGGAACATGAAGCAACAGGCCAGCTGCGGGAGTGTATGATTAAGTGACAACTGAATGGTACGGACAGAAAGTGCTCTGGAGGCCTGACCCTGGGAGAGTTGGCAGAGACCACCAAGTGTTGACAGGCCTGTAGTGATCTGATATTTTTGTAAAACTCTTGCCCAGGGTTGTAGACTCAGTCGTGACTGTGAGCACGGTGATTCCAAAAATTACGACTGGATGATGGTCTCATTTTCTGAAGTTCTAGGCTCCATCAGTTGAGATTCCATTAGAAACTATGCGGGACCACAGGCTGTATTTTTATGCTTTCTAAGATATCAATTAGCTAAGATTTCCAACAATTATCAGAGCTCTGGAAGACCTAGTCAGTTTTTGAGTGCCTGAGAGATGAAGGTCTACCTTACTGCCTCTTACTGATTGCATGATGTTGGGCTTGTAGAGTTACTATGTTTTACTCTCTCCTCTGAGTGGGGGTGATAGTTCTGCTTTCCCAGGACCATTATGAAGGCCCCATGTCAGGTATACAAGATGCTTGGCACACCGAAAGAGATTTAGTACAAACGAAGTTTAACAGGGTGACTGTTGGATAAAGAAACACACACACACGAAACCTACATCAAAATGGGAAATATAGAGTGAAAGAACATGGACTGTGCAAGGGTTTAGAGTGGTTTCTGAATCTAAATTTCTGTTTTATACACGGAGAAAGAGATGTTAATTATCTGCTCAAGCACACACAGCCAGCCATGCTACAGCATTTCCTTATCATGTGACTTTTGCACTACATTAGCATAAGCAGTCAAATTCAGCAACCCCTCTGTCTCTCTTTTTCAACATTTTTTCTATCTGCTCTATGTGAGCCACCTTGAGAGATTGAAAAGGAAACAAGTTGCTCATCTTGCTGTCAAGCAGTTGGTACCACAGATGCCTGAGCCACATTCCAGTTCTCTGATGCCCAGGGTGGGTGTAAAGGATGAGTTGGTCTGGTATTACCATCAATGGCAATGAAGCCAAACTAGTGGGGGTTCAAACAGGAGTCTAGTTAGGAATACTGAACTCACATCTTTGCCAAAAATTCCCAAAAGTTATGGAAACTGTTCCTGGACCTGTAGTGGAGGATGCTAATCTCTACTTTCTACTGGTTTTGTGCACATAAATGAAATTGTGGCAAAGTGTTTGTCATGTAGCAAGCAGACAGAGTTAGTTGTCTTTATTTGGAAAGAAGCAATCATGGCATCCCAATCATTGGTGGCCTATTCAGTGGTTCCATTCCTTGGAGAATTTCTCTTGCTTGACAGTGGTTTCTTTGTCTTCTAGGAGCAGCTCTAGGACACTGTGACACCCAGAAGACTCTAAGTTGTTAAATATTGAACAATGACCTTGTCCTTCTAGCCTCCTCAACTTGGCACCTTGCCACATGGAATCAATGGCTACAAGGTCACCTGGATTTGCTTGGAAATTCAAAAGCTGTGAATCTGCTCTCTTCTCTCTTTTAAGAGAAAACTGACATTTCTACCCCACAGCTATTTCTGAGGTCGGTTTCTGATCAGCAAGTTCCTTTGGGTATCTAAGCTCTTTTTCAGATCCGTTCTTCATTGGTTCTGTGATTGCACATTCTTTACAGACTTGTTCATAATGCGGGAAGAGCACCAACCATTTCCTTTACGGTGACTTATGACTTTTTTCTGTTCAGATTTCCAAACTGTTGACTCTATGATTTCATTTTTGTCAGAGGCTTTGCTAAAGGTAGGGTCTCCTAAATTTAATAAATACACCGTACATTTCTCATCAATAATGATGCTCAATAAATGAAGTCTTGATACGAATCCCATAGCCCCTCATAAGAACTTCTGGCATTTAAATATTTGCCTTCAATCGTATCCTCACGGGTGGTACTTCACATCTAAAGACTTGCTCAATCCTTTTTTGGCCACTATGCTATTTCTCTTCTCTACTGTAAGATATCCAGAATAATTTAAAGATGTTGGTAAATATGGAAGGCAATACAATTTAGTTTTCTTCTCTGAATTTTCTCGAATTTCTTGAATGAACCTCTGGATGCATACTGAGGATGTTCAGGATCCAGTCTCCCTACATTTTTCTGTTTTCTTCATTGCAAATCTACATTGGGATTCTGGTGGGCGGAAGTGAAACAGACAGACCACTGCACCTAGTACAGTTTCTTCAGATTCCACAAATCAAACTCAGCACTTTAATCACGTGTTTCAATCTTACTTTCATCAAAGAGTTAAAAGGCAAAGCCGTCCAGCGTCTCCTCTCACACACATAGCCCATAATAGCCTGCATAAACAAGGTTGACAAGTGGAGATTAATGAGCGCTCCCAAGTGACAAAACAACTTAATTTTCAGAAATTGTAGGAGTTGAACTTTACCAGTGTATTTATACGAGATAGCCATAGTCTAAAAATTTCCCTAATTGATTATGACCAATAAGTAATAACTTGGAAAACAGTTTTCTGGTATACAAATAACAAATGACTCATAATAGTTAATTGAGGTATTAAGATGCATAAGGGAAGAATATTAGATTGACTAGATAAATGATTCATAATGCAAGGTAAATAATTGGTGAGTTCATACTCCTAAGTAGAATACAGCTCATAAGCAACACCAAGAGTGCATCCAATAAAGGGAATTGTGTTTGCTAAATGAACTCCCCGCTAATTGAATGTTGTAGCTCTGTTGCCTTCAGGCTCCATTGGATCCTTGCTTTTAGCTAAAGAAACTCACTCATAGGTTTGTCCAAGAAGAATACTTATCTTGGATCCCATGTGCTTATGAGATTATAGAGTGAGGTTCTGCAGAATGACTCATGCCAAAATTGGTCTGAACCAGCAATATGGCATCTGACACTGGATTTCAAGACTAGGTCTCTAATCACAGGCCCAGTTGTGAGGGTGTGAAGTACTTTGTGTAAGGTCTCCTATCACTATCCGTGCCATGGCTTGAACTGGCTGACAGATAACCATGGTTGCTTCACATTGCGACCCAGTGTGGGCATCCATAACTATACACATATTTATGTAGGTTATAACATAAATGTGCTCTCACATTCCACTTGGTTCTTAGGAGTATCTTAAATAGACATAGTCAATTTGAAGAGATGGAAGCAGAAGTAGGGGAGATACTCAGAGGGAGTAGATCCCTGAGAGTCAAGCAAAAGAGTCAAATAGCTTGTGGAGGCTTTCTCAGGCAGCCATACCAGTCAACAACACCATGTTCCAACACTGACATATACACCAGTCAACAATACCATGTTCCCAAACCTTACATATATGCCAGTCAACAACACCATGTTCCCAACCCTTACATATACACAAGTCAACAACACCATGTTCCCATTCCTTACATAGATGGTAGGGAAGCTCAGCTAATCACATCTGGCTAGGGTGTGGCCACCTGGAGCCCAGGTAGAAAAACAGCAGAATAAGATGTGCACACTCTCTACACTGTGCTCCCTGGACCATTTCTGATTTTGAACTTCTCACTGTTAGCGTGAGTTTCCCCATTTTTCAATTATTAAAAAATATAACTGTTGTTCTTGAGCTGGTCTGGTTATTCATCGTACCGACCAAACACGCAAATGTTACACATATATACCAGTCAACAACACCATGTTCCCAAGCCTTATTTCAAGTTTCCTGAGAAGGGAGAGGAAAAGAGGAAGAGAGACAAGATGGAGGAATATATAAAGGAAGAGAGGGAGAGAAGGAAAGAGTGAAGAGACAGGAGAAAGGTAGGTAATTTACTGAGTATGTTAGTAACCCAGACTGAATCTAAAACTGTTTCTCTGGTTGAGGGAAAAGCACCTACCCTCCTGTGCCTTTTAATTATGTAAGATGGGAGAACTAGGAGATACTTCATGTATGAATGGTGGATTTTAAATGGGTTCATACAAAATTAGTTATCAGAGGACATTCCTGGCATGAGGCAATCAGCAATGGCTGCCGTGGCTTATGTGATGTGCATGGGTGTTGAATCCTCTGAGGGTAGAATGAGTTGATGGATGTCATAGCAAGCAAAAGTATGCAAAACTCATCTTCTCTTATGGGTTACAGCACTGCCCTCTCTGGCTAGAGAATTTGAGATAAAAACAAGCACACAAACATAATTTTAGAGCCTAGATCTCTTATAGTCATTTTTTAAAAATATAATTTGCCAGATATAGATGTCAGTGGGTTCTGTAGAACTTCCACACATTTAGAGAGAGGCTACAACTTCTTGAAGGGAATTCTACCCCCAAATCCTGCAATTTAATTGGCTTCAAACTGTAGGACCTGAAGTTTTGAAATTTGTCTAAGCCATTTGACACTTCTTCTAAATGCCTTTTTGAAGCCTGTTCTGATGGTGGGTGATGGGTGGGGATTATTTTCTCCACGTAGATAAACTGAGTTACCCTGCTTGGCTTCATTTCAATTTCGTTAAAAAAAAAAAAAAGCTCCCTCTCACTGTTTCAGGCTAGAGACAAGCAGTACTTACTGGGTAGTCACAGTGTGTGTTCCCTGTGTTCCCTGGCCTTTGTATGCTCCACTGTATTATTGAACTCCATCCCAAACCTTGAAACATAGGAGGTACTCTGTCTTCCAAAAGCTGAGGTCTAAGTGATGAGCTGTGACTCACGCTCTCTTCCCCTGGGACCTTCCACTGCTAATTGTGCTGACTACTTGAGAGTCAGTCGTTTCTGTCCTTCTAGTCTGAGATAGGACCTCTTGCTGATCACAGCTGCACGTGCTGGTCTGTGATAGTCTCCTGTCTCCACCTCCCATGGTGTCGTATGAGTGACAGATGACTGCATACGCCTGCTACCAAGTGTACAGTTTTCCGTGAATTCTGGAGATCCAAATTTTGGTCCTTGGGTTTGGGTGCCAAGTGCTTCACCCAGTGACTAAGTCATCTCCCCAGTCCCTCGTCCCGTTCTCACAACTAAAAAAGTCTGTTATCTTCAGTGCTGGATTTTAATTCTGTGATTGCTTGAGACAGGATTTAGGGTTAATAAGTGAATTGATTTAAACACAGCAATGCCTTTTCTATTCTTTGTTTAAAAAAAGCAGTTTTCAGAGCCTGGGTTGTTTGGAACCCCATTAACAAGATTAGGATATACTCACATAAAGAACTACTTTGATTGTTGAGGAGAGTCTTTCTGAGCTTTAGCACAGCCTCTGAACTGAGGAACAGCCCCGAGCTCTACTCCAGATGGATTGGCCCAGTGACTTCTTATGCTGCTCTAACAGAATGAGTCCTGCTTTCTGCATTCATCTCTGTCCCCATTCACCAGTGCTCCCTTCCCTCGATACTGGCACAGATCAGACATCAGTCATCTAAATGGTGTCTCTCTGATATGGTTTTGTAATAGGAAAACCTAACCCCAGCCTCTACCCCAGCCCCCCAACTCCTGCCCCACTGACCCTGTATCCCTCTTTCCTTTAACATAACAGCTTTTGACTTCAGGCAGATTTTTTTCTTATTTCTTTCTCTCTATCTTCCTTAATTATGGAGTTTTTTTCTTCCTTATACTGTAAGCTCCAGTCTGGATTTGCCTCTTATGCACTTAAGTGTTCCAAATTCCCAGAGCGTTTCTGTTCTATAAAGGCTGAATAAAACAATAAAAACCAAAACCAAAACAAAACTCACTTGGATTTTTCAGCAAGCCACCTTTTCAGTGGTTAATTCAGGCTTTGTAAAGAAATACTTTTGATGACATCATGTTACTTTGGAGTTATCAATAATCAGCTATTCTTTTAGGCTGTTTTCATGTCTGCCTTTCAAAAATGTCATCCGAAGATGCTATGGGGGTTGTATTGTCACCATGCTCTGTCCGCCTTATTTCACAGACAGGGCAGCAGCACACTATGTGATGGCTACGAGTCTGGGGTTGTGCTGCTGGCTAGTGGGTGGCATTTGGAGGAGAAACCTGAATGCTGATGACAGACTTCCTGGCACATTCTTGTTGATCTCTGCCACACTTCCCTAGTACCCCGGCTGTTTGTTATGTGTGCTATTCTCGTGACCACGGAGAGGGTGATTCTTTAAAACCCATCAACATTTTCCCTCTTCCCTTCACCAATATAATTCCTAAGGTAAGTGTTGAAGTTGAGGTGACCCTCACAGGGAAAGCTCAGGCTAGATTCTGACACTTGGGATCGATAAGCCCAGAACAATTCTTTTTTGAGCTCTGCTTCTAGGCATACTTGAAAAATTCCCCAGCCTCCATCTATGAGTTCACTGGGAAAGTATGCATAAGATACTTTGGAAATAAACATACACAAGAAGTTACAGTTCTGTTGGAATGACCCTCTACCTTGGAATGTCTGCAACTGTGAGAATTATAAGACCAAGAAATATGCTCAGGCTGCTGACTTGTAAAGTTACTATTCCTTATATGGAGTCCTTACAGACAGGCAAGCAAACTTGTATAAACTAAGTAGGGATTTTTTTTTTCCCAGCCACTTATGTGCCTCATCCTTGACCTATTTCATTTATAGCTTCCTTCGAGATATTGTGCCCTGAAGAGTTCATTGCCTTCTTGATGGACTCCCAACAGCCATCTTCAAAATAGCTAAATCTTTAGAAGGACTGTGTTTGTATCAAACAGATCCCCGTGTGGGCCCTGACGGGTATGAGCATGATACTCCAGCTGGCTGGTAGCTTTAGTACTTTAGTCAGGTAATTGTTTGGGGTCTGGTTGAAGTACCCCCTGTACAGTTTATTTATTATTGTTAAGAATTTAAAACATGGCCATTCATAAATGCTTGAGTGAGTTCTGTGAAAAAAAAAAAAAAGGCCAATGGATTCAGAGAAGGGCCTGCCTGTATAGCCTACTCAATTTCTTTCTCCTTTTCTTGATATTGGAAGAGATGAAGCAATAAACTAGGGACCTACAGATGAAAGGACCTCTCTCTTTAAGAGGAGCAATTACTCTTTGACACACAATACAGAGTGGGACATTTTGAGATCTTTGTTCACAGAGTGTTTTGAAGGAAGTGATCTTAACACTGAACTAGTCTGCTCTGCAGGCTGCGCTCTCCAGAGCCCTCGCCAACAGCTCTGAAGTCCTTCCACGTTCACACTCGGATAGGCTCTTAGGATATGTGTTCTATCCTCTGCGAGCTTCCCCTTTCCCATCCCTAAAGGAGGATTAATGTAGTATCTAACAGAGCTGCACATAGGAAGTTAACAAGCTGGAGAAACAAAGATGCAATATCTGACGTTCAGTATCACACAATGTTCAGTAATTAGAAGCAATTATTATCTTATGGCCATATTTACTAAGTGAGGTAGCTCTTAGTTTTCCTATACATCGGTCAAAAAGTATCCTCCACCCCCCCACCCAACCAGAATCATTGCCTTAATACTCAAGTTTCTCCTCCTTTTCTGGACTTGGGGTTTCAGAATTAGGAAAGAGGAGCAGTTACCTGAACAGCCTGTGAGAAGTGTTAGGGTTTGCCTTCCTTGCTGAATTCCACCAACTGAAGCTGGCTTTTAAGCTGGAGGCTGCAGTTAACCTATGATTACAGACATGAACTGCTTTGGGTTGCGTTGGCATATGAGCCAATCTGCAACACTGACTTTCAGTTGTACTGGCCTATGGGGGACCTGCAAACGGACCTGCGGTTGCATTAGTCTGTGCACTGATCTGCACATGGACCTGCAGTTGCATTGCTCTGCACACTGACCTGCACACGGACCTGCAGTTGCACTGGTCTGTACACTGACCTGCACACGGACCTGCGGTTGCATTGCTCTGCGCACTGACCTACACACAGACCTGCAGTTGCATTAGTCTGTGCACTGATCTGCACACGGACCTGCAGTTGCATTGCTCTG
>NW_004949107.1:4819410-4830711 GCF_000317375.1 Microtus ochrogaster | reverse complement strand
GTTGTACTCATGTGTGGAGGGATCTGCCCACTACCCTAGAGTCAGTTACTCTGGTATACAAATGATCTGCAAGTTGACCTAGAGATAAAACCTAGCAATTGACAATGCAGTGTTCTTCCTGAAGTCTAAGTGCTGGTACACTCTGTTATTGCTTCCATTTGGAGGCAGTTTCTTTTACTGTGCCTGACTCCACTGCAGGCCTGCCTTTCGAAGTCCTGTGTGCATGAAGAAGCACCCTGTGTGGGCAAAGCTCATTTTTGAGGAACATATTACAATAAAAAAAGCCCAGTAAATTTAGAAAAATATTTTTAGGGTATGCTTCAGTTTTGTAGCTTTAATGTTAGCATACTCATTGTGGTTATTATTTACGTATGCACACGACTGTTTCTCTTCTGTGTATGTATTTGTACCACATGTATGCCTGGTACCGTTGGAAAACAGATGGAACTGGAGCTACAGGTGCTGGGAACCTCACCCACGTCACCTGCAGAGGCCGTCCCTGAGCCACCTTTCCAGCCCCAGGTGCTTCTACGTGAAATGTGTGGCAGGAAGTGGAGGAGGCACCCAAAGCAATCCCTGTGCACAGCATCTCTGGGGGGGTCCTTCTAGCCCTGTTCTTACAGGGGATTGAGGGACTTTGATCCCTATTGAAGTGTTTTGTTACCAAAATAAACACACACGTTATATCATCGGGAAAAGCTAGAGAAAGGGGCGGCAAATGTCTTCTATGCTTACAAGCTGAATGGCAGAAGAAGAGAGTGTAAACACTCCTGTTCCCCTATTCCGTGTGAGCACTATTGCTTATTAGAGTCTTTGACACAGCTCAGGCTCTGGGTGATCTTGACTGTGGTAAACCTGACTTTCTAGTCCTTTCTATCACTAATCACAAAGCTTCAAGCTTTTGCTCTTTGAAGAAGCTAATGCTCACATAATATTAATATTTCCATTTTCAGCCAAGCCAGCTTGAACATTTCCTAATGCTAATGTGTGATGTGTCTAAGCATTGTAGCTAAATCTAATCTTTCATTACCGTTTATGCCCATCTCTGTTCGCGGAGTTAATTTGCTGACTTTCTGCAAAGTTCAGTTTTTGTTACATGTCTGATCAAGCTTAACAATCATTTCCTATATTATATTATCCAAAGTAATGTTTGTTTATGAGCTTCAAGTCATATTTATTAACATCCATGATTAACTGAAAATTGCCCCATGTGGTATTTCAATTCACAAATGTGTTTTGATTAGAGAAGGGACAATTATTCCATTTGCATTTGATTCTAACACAAATGGTATAATTTTCAGCTCTCTTAGTCAAAGAGATACTAAGAAAGAAAAGGCCCCAGGAAGACAGTTCATGAGCTGCTGCCTTCGCGTTGTTTGGACCCTAGAGTAATTTATTCTCCTTTGTAGCATATCTCTATAAAATAGTTTTCAGAATGTATAATTACCATAATTGTTCCCACACTCTCCCAGGTATCACGGGGGCATTATCTATTAAGCTGCAAGACATTGATCACTATGAATGTTCCAGCCATATTCCATCCTCTCTAGGACTGTCCGCCTATTTAGATTTAATACTCAACAAGTATTATCAGCATAGGATCTAGTAAATAAGAAAAACATGTTTTTTAAGAAATGATTTGTGTTCTTCTTAATTCCTAGGGCTTTCTTTGAAGCTTCATGATTTGTGCTAAATCCTCAAGTTGAATTTTGTCTAACTGAACAGAAGTTAGCGTTTGAAGATTGCCTGGACACATAGTAAGGATTCTCTCTGATGTCTGATGCCCCTGGAGTCTGGTATCTGATTTTCTGAATTCAATCTGAATGACGAGTGACTCGCAGGCGGGGCTTTAAGTCACTGTTGCCTCAGTAGAGAGTCTAATGGGCTCCCCCGTATGACTGGGCTGCCAGCTGGTTCAGACCTGATTCAGGTCACTGCTTAGGACATCTTGTGGATTTATCCTTTCTGCTAGAGAGAAGAACAACCAAATGGAGCCCCAAATCTTGAGCATGTTAGGAGACTTGAAGAAGGTTGGCAGGCTACCTTTTTATATGCAATTCAAAATAAAAACATGTATTTTATACATGTTTTATAAAAACAGAGACTTGAGTTCTGGTGTTGGAGACAAATAGACCCTTATGTTTTTTTTCAATTTTTTTTTTAGGTTTGATTTCACAGAATGATAGAAAGGTACCAGGAGCCAATATTCTCTGTGACATTTGTGGGATGCAAGAGAGAGTGAATGCATCAGTAAGTGAACAAACTATCAGCACACTTGTGTAGCCCTAGACTTGACACACTTATTTCAAGCGTCTGTGCTTTTGATGTTTCTTTGCTTTGTACAATTAGTGGTACCAAACATTTTGCTCTAATTTTCTAAAACCTTTCAATGCCTCAGAAACACCTCTTCGATGTTTCTTTTGATCAATTAAATCTGCATAGAACCCCTGTTTGGTGCCAGAATGCCAACATTAATAAATAAGCCACTTCAAATTGAATAAATCTATTTAAATACTTATAAAATATTAAGGATGCATTTGGGAAAAGCCTCTAAGGTTATTGTGGCACCCATACACCTCACAGTAACTAATTTATTAAGCAGTTTGCAAACCTGGGAAGAAAGGAAGAAGAAAAATGGTTTCATAAACCAAGAGCAGAAGCCAATTTTTCAGCTCAGATGATGAAAGGAAGCATGCATTTCTAATCAAAAAGACAGATAAGCCTTCTCTCTCCCGCCATTCCCACACCAGCAAAGTGCCTTTTCATCATCAGCAACGTTCCATTCCTAATGGCTGCCGGGGCCTTTCCGCACCTTCTCCACACACTGGTAATGTACACACAGCCTCCCTTTGAAACAAGAGCCCATTAGCTGTGGCACACTACCTTCTCACACGACGTTCTCCTGTTGCAAGCCATCAATGTGGTGTTAAATCATCCCTACTGGGCATGCCCAGAACCCTGTCAGAGGGATAAACTGATATTTAGAGCCATAGCATGAAAATTGCTTTTCAGCTCCCTTGAAGGACAGTTTTAAAAAAAAAATGAAAAGAGAAAGGGAAAGGTCAGAGACTAGATGGGTACCTCCAAGCTCATTCTTGTACTTCCGGAGTGTTCATCTAGAGGATGTCTTGGGGCTTTCCTTTGTGAGCCTCATTCTGATGCATGCTACACTGGCCTTTTGTGCAGAGTAGGGTCATGGTCCACATATTGCTATTGCTTGGTGTTGCGGGTCCTCGGCACTCTAACACCCGGTAGTTCTTGTGCCTTCTGAGAAGCCAATAGATGTTTGTATTAATGGCAGCTGTCACTGAAATTGAGTGGAGCTCTGTAATGTCACCTGTCTATTACTCTCCACGACATCCCACACAGTGCTCTTGATAGCAGCATCCCGAATGCCAGAAGAGACTCCTAGCTCCTTAATCGCGATGCCTGGTCCAAACATTTCCCACCTGCCACCCCGAAACAGAGTCTGCTTGTCCTTCCTCTTTTCCCTACTTACTGAACATGAATGGAGACTTAATCATGCACTTATAACGGCTGGAGCGTTTTAAAACAGCTTATATTAGAGAAATGGCTGCAAATATAGCATATAGGAGTCACTTTAAAAAAATGTATTTCTTTAAAATAAAGTGGATGGTCTGTATCAACAAACTGTATGCAAACCCTAGCTCTGGCCTAGGTTAGAATCACTCACCAGGCTCATGCCAAGTAACAAATGCTGGGGAGGCTTGACAGTAATAGTCTTCAAAGGCTAACGGATTGGACAGGGACAGAAGAATGGTTTATTAACAATAACACATATTTCATTTTACGCAGAGGGAAAGGGAAGAGATGCTTGATTCCTGAAAAGCGGCACATTAATGTGAAATCAAGCCATTTGTTATTTTAGTCCTGGATTCCTAGCTGCATTTCCATAACCTGCTTGCACACCATCAGCGACTGCGTCTTATCTTTCCTCCAGAACTTAACTGGTGCTTCGGTGAGTTATTTCCTGCCACTGAATCTGGTGGAGGGACGTGCGGCCTTATCTTTACCGGTGGGCAGGGTGACAGTTCCCTATAGCTCTGAGGAATGCAGGTAAGATTGAGACTAAGTCGAGAATCACTGTTCCTGGGCGTCATTCATTTCCCTGCCATTCTCAACACCTCGTGCTATTTCTCACTGCATCTGGGGCCTCTTCGGGGACCGAGCCCTGTGTGATTGCAGGTACTCTGATTTAGCCCCGTTAGCAGGAGGCATTTGTGTGGGGGAGTTTCCTCAGCCCCGTAGTTTTCGATTGATAGCGTCGGTTCTTTTTATAGGTCACCGCCTCAATTGTAGTTGGACAAATCTGGCAGTCAAATGAAAGGCGAAGCCTTGAAATCAGAGGTCCGCGGAGCTGCGCCCCTGCCTTGTCCTGCCTCTTCAGCAGCAGCAACCAGCGGGCACAGCATGAAGGAGCTCTGTAGTTTCCACGGGTTATCGGAGAGACTGACCTGCTCCCTTTAGAGCAGCGATCCTCAACCGCTGCAAGCCTTTAATACAGCTCTTTGTGCTGTGGTGACCCCAACCATAGAACTGCTTTTGTTACTACTTCATAACTGGAATTTTGCTACTGTTGTGAATTGTCATGTAAATACCTGCTATGAAGGATGTCTGATATGCCACCCTGTGAGAACTTCAGGGTTCTCACCAGAGGCTTGAGAAACACTCCGGTGGAGGCTGCCTTTTCCCTCTGAGGAATTCCCAGCCTATCTGTCTCCTTTAAGGATAGACCATCTGCCTTTAAAAGGATCCTCAGGTCATTTCATCAACAGCAAAGGTCTCTTGGAAGGCCTTTGGGAAAAGTTCCTGTTGCTTAATCCATGCTGAAAATGCAACCGGATTAGCACACGGATTAGCATTTTAGCACATTGGACAAATACTTTCAAAACAGACCCACGGATGCAAACCGATTGTTTAAAAACAATCTCAACAAGTAAACTTGTGTATTAGGGAAGGATGGAGGGAAAGAGGCAAGCAGATAATGTCTAGATACAAAGAAAAAAATGTAGGAAATTCCGGAAAACTCAAGGCAGTGGTGGGATTGGGGTACAGAACAGAATTGGGAGAATGAAGATGGAGACGACTCAAGCCCAGAATAGATACCCTGTTTTTGCAAGGGCTGGTTTGAACCTCTTTCTTGTTCCTTTCACTGGCATCATTTGCCAAACTTTCACATAGCTCCAAAGCAGAGCGACTCAAGAGATACCTTCGTTCGTCTCCAAGCACTGAGTGATTGACTGGGGGTGGCTTGCCAATGCTCCCGTCTCCAGCTTGTCTCTTGCTTTTGTTTTTCATTGTGCGGCACAGTTCTAAGCAGGGATGAAACCCATCCCTCCAGGCCTATGAAACAAGCCCTGTAGCCCACCGCGTTCTCCTCTTGGATGTGTTCTTCCCTGTCTGCGTTGTAGCCTTCCCTTCCTGGGGATTTACCGATTTGACACAAATCACCGGGGTTTGTCCCAGATCCCATAATTTTAAGCTGTATGATGGTTAGAGTTACCCTTCAGCCCTGGGAACAATGCAGAGAGGTGGCTTTCCCGTGCTGTTATGCTGCTCCATGGATCTGCTCCTTGCCACTATTTCAAGTGCAAAGGTTGAGAGAGAGGGGAGGGCACAGGTATGGGGGTCAGAAGGGAGCGTCAACGGATATCTTGGTGTATAGGATTTCTCATGTTCAAATCCATGCGCAGCTGATGCTTCCGAGGTCTGAAGGCTTAGGAAGCTCTCACCTTGCTGCAGTCAGCTTTCCCACAGGCAATCGTACCAAACTCATGCTGAAGATCAGTCCTCAGTAAAAATATTTGGGTAAAATTAGAAAAAACAAAAACAAATGGCAGTTTCAGAAAAGGTTAATGACTAGAACTCTATGTCCCAAGGCTGCTGGAAGTCAGCTATGAAGAGACATCATGACCTCGGCAACTCTTTCAAAGGAAACTCTTCCAAAGGAAAACATTTAATTGGGGTGTCTCAGTTTCAGTGGTTTAGTCCATTATCATCATGGCAGCATTCACGTAGACATGGCACTGGAGAAAGAGGTAAGAGTCCTATATCTTTGACCCACAGGCAATAGGAAGCGAACTGAGACACTGGGCATGGTTTGAGCATATATGAGACCCCAAAACCCACCTCTACAGTGACACACTTCCTCCAACAAGGCCACACCTACTTCAACAATGCCACACTTCCTAATAGAGCTTATGGGAGACAGCTACATTCAACCTTTGCGGGGGACCCACGGACCTGCCGTAGATGAGGTACGGGTGGCAGGTAAGACCACTGTGATAATTGCAGAGACAGTGGTCTATGTAAGCCACAGCAGCAGCCTCACCTAGACTGAGGTTTGTGGTCTAACGGTCATGATGTGACTTCAGTGAAGAGGACTATGTAGCGCTGGTAAACTCATAGATTAATGCTTTATAGTTATTTTTCATTCTTTTGGCCTTTTGCTGATTATGCAAATATGTTACTTTCCAGAATCATTTCCCTGATTTTAATTGTATTTACTTTTTGGTTTGACAGGAGATAGTCACCCTGATTTTTCAGTGTCTGGAAGTACCTTCCTCCTGAGTCACAGCATAAGGTCTGTCCTTTTTAAAACCAGGCTTGGTGAAATGGAATCCGTTCCCAACCAGGGCATGGGACTTAGCTTCCAGAAAGTGCTCAAGAAATTGTGACAGTTTCAGGACTAGAAGTTCCCATACCAGTTTCTGGCATTTGGAACTTGCTCAGACTAAACTCGATTAGACCTGCTGCTTCTTTCTACAATTTTTGATATGCATATCCATATTTCTGTATTACATCGTTTTATTTTTATGCAGTAATTTTAAACCACAGACTCTTTGGCCATCTCTTGTCTTCAGAAACATTTGGCATTGGCTGGGGGCCATTTTCACTGCCATCCTGAAGGTGGGTGTGTGCTGTGTAGAAACTGGAGCCATAGTAGTGAACATCCTACACTTCACTGGCTAGGGCCCCCAAATAAGAGTCATCTGAACCCCAATTTCAGGAGTGCTGATGTAGACACAAGACTAGCCTGTTCATATGAAGGTGTACAACTTTGTTACTCTTTAACCCATATCTAAGCAAGTTAGGTTATGAATTATAAATCAGTAATAGTAGGAAGACACCTGCCTATGATCGCAGCAGCATTTCTTCATTGTATAAACAAACTCTACTCAAGAAATTCCTCACACAGGCTTTTCTGGAGGGAAAGCAGTATGATTTAGGGAGTCAGATGCATGGGTCAGAAGAGCTCCCACACTCCTGTGACCCGCCACTAGCCAGAAGAGGCCCCGCCATTGTGGGACTGATTGGATCATGACAAGGTTTTGGCTGCTGCTAGACTTGTCTCTTTGCCAGCAGTGAGTGCCATGTGAAATCTGACAGCTGTCTTCCTGTCCCCTCCAGTCTGGCTGGGTCACAGGAGCCAGGGAAAAGCAGGGGCACCCACAGCACCAGTTCTGGGGCAGGTGGCCCCTCGAGAAGGCTTGTTCCTAGTTCCCACTCTTCTCCCCCAGTTATAAGTCATGGCAGATTTACTCAGCTTCTTCCAAGTCTTTGGAAAGGACTTGAGAGCTTTGTATTTCCTGCCCACCCAACCCTTATGTATAGGAGTGTGGAGGCTCCAGTTTATGCTCAGGGGACTTTTAGGCCCTGAGCTGTGAAGGAAATGAACTGACTTTCTTGCTTCTTCATGTTCAATTGAGAAAACTTGGCTGGAGACTATTCTGATCTTTGTTTATTGTTTTTGTTTTTGTTTGTTTGTTTTTCCTACACTTGAATGTTTCCTCTTCACATCATGCTATTTCCCCTTAAAGTTTTCCAATGGAGACATTTCTTCAGGGCCCTTTGTGCTCAACTCAGGCAACCCTCACATAGAGACAGGCGGATCCAATCTCCTTTACCCTGATTGCACCGAAATCTCACTTGTCAATCTTCCCATTGCTAAAAGGTGCTTGTACGCTTGCTCGGTGTCTGCCTTCCAAAGAACAGCTGCTTGTATTGCACCGTGATTTTGTGGCTAGCTGTTGATGGTGCCTGTCATTCCCAGGGACGATAGAGGATCTCTGAATGTGGGACCAATGCTGGGGAGAAATATAACCTGGTGTGGCAACTTCATCCTCTTATGCTTCACGTGACAGCCGGGCTGATGAAGCATCATCAGTGTCTCTGGCTGAAGACTCCAGTGGCCTTTGATTCTGGTGAATTAGTCAGTGTCCCCACAGGCAACAAAACAGTTCTTGACAAAGCCTGGGGTTGACACTACAATTCCCTTGCTGGCCTGACCATTAAAATTCAAAGGAAGTATGAAGTCTCCACCGGAAAAGTTCTGGCTGTAAGACCCTGTCTTGTAAGCAGATGGATGAAAGCCAAGTGCCTGGCTGCCCCCTCTTGCCAATGCTGGAGAGCTATTCCTATCCCGCATAGCTTCCACGCTCGCTGAATAATCAGGCTCCTTCTGGCCACCTGGAAAATACAGAGTCAAACACCTGTTTAAGGAGAGGTGGTGAGCTCTGGGCCTGCCACCACCAATCCATCTGCAGCCACAGTGATAGCATTCACCAGCTGCTTTGCTTAGCATGAGCTGCGGGCACCAGTCTTTGATGCGAGCGTCAACAGCACACTTAAACCACCATAACATCTGACAATTTCCACATCGGTGGGGAAGTGCAGGCTCAGAGCTGGGGCCTGCCAAGGTTTCCAGGGCTGGGGGGAAGGGAGGGAGGCTGCAGGAGCTCAGCCCAGGCCCTAGTGAACGAGAGGACTCACTGCTGGCCTCCCGAGCACTGGGCTGAGGAAATCATTCTCTGGGAGCAGAAGGTGGCTGGGTCTAGTTGGCACTCCATTCCAGGAAAATGAATGCATTCTGTTGGGAGCACCATGGAGACCACCATTTTACAGGAGCAGTTCTCTCCTTTGTCTGGGGACAGCTCAGCTTACAGAGAACGCCTGAGAGAAAAGAGGAGTGTAAGATGTGTGCCTCTTTATTGAGGTTTGTGTACAGCGTTTGTGTTACCCTTTGGGCTAGGAGCTGTTAGGTCTTTGCTCCTTTAATCTTTAATTGTCACCAATGTCAGCCTAATGAAAATAGCCATCAAACACAAGCAACGCTGCGCTGTAAGGCAACAGCAGACTTCATGCAAAATATACAGGTCTCCTTTCTCAGAAGCAGAATGCACTTCCAGAGGATCTCAGGTAGGTTTTCAGGAGGATGCTGGAAGAAATTCCTTAGCCTGGTTCTTACAGTTATTTATGAATAATAAATCCGCAAAGAGTAAACAATGGTCATGTTTGCTTTCTGGCCTGGGGTTTGCATCATGTCAGAATCATCCATGGAAACAAACCTTTTAATGAGGGTTCAGCGTGTGCACTCCAGCCTAACCATTTATTGTCCCCAAATTTGACCCTACAATGAAAATAGACTTTATAATAGCTGATATGAAGAAGGGTTAAGTCACCCTGCAGACTCCACATTGTGAGTGCCAGGGGCTGGAGTAAATCTGGGCAGCAGGACCTGAGACCCTGTGAACAGCTCTGCTGCTGTGTGATTGGCTGGAACGATTGTGCCCCTCCATGGCTAGGCTGGTTAGAAGCTCATTCATTTTTAAATATCGCATGGTATCTTGTTTCTAGACTGCATGTTTCACACTTCTCTTAAAAAACACAGTTTCACAGAGAAACCCTGTCTCGAAAAAAACAAAAAAAAAAAACAACAACAACAACAACAAAACAGTTTCAGACAGTGTTTGTCAAGGAATCTAAATGCTTTCTCCCAGAGGTCTTGTGTGGGCCTCATAGACATGGGAGGTTTGGGGCAGTGACTGGAGTCTCATCAAATCGGGTGGAGAACTTGGTCCCTTGAGATATTTCTTAGCTCATTACATCTAACCTCTCAGACCTCCGTTATCAAAATCCTCTGGGGATTTGTGATCAGAAGGAAACGTGGTCTGTCCTCTGGCTGTCTTCCTCCAGCTCCTTCTAGTCTTCGCTCCGTCCCCTCCTCCTCTTTTGTGTCCCACTGTCTGCTTGTTCTAGCACCGATTAAGAATGACCTTTAGCAAAAAAAAAAAAAAAAAAAAATGACCTTAGCTTGTACAATATGACTTGCTGAAGATTCAAATCAAAATATTTGACAAAGGATTTATCTATCACCAATGAAGAGACAAGTCAATCTCAACTCTCAAGTTTATAACTCCCTTGGAAGCCATAACTCATCTCAGAAGGTCACCGTAGCATTCAAGATCAAGATCCTCCAAGATCAGTGCTTTCATATAGCCAGTTGTTAGCCAAGGAATTTTCCTTATTGAGGGGCAGTTTAGTGTTAACTCTCAATGTGGCACAACCTAGACAAACCAGAGAAGAGAGTCTTGATGAGGGATTATCTAGATCACACTGAGTATGGCTGTGGGAGATTATCTTGTTTTGTTGTGTTTTTCAGATTTTAACTTTATTATTTTTCTCGTGTGTGTGTGCGCGCACGTGTGTGTGTGTGTGTGTGTGTGTGTGTGTGTGTGTCTGATGGGACTAGAAGAAGATGTAGGATATCAAGAGATAGCTAATGGGATTCAGAATCTCCCCTTCCATTGTGTAGATTCTGGGAGCCAAACTCAGATAATCAGGTTTGGTGACAAGTACCCTTCTCACGGAGCCATCTCACTGGCTCTTATTAGTTGCTTCAGTTCCTACCTCAACTTTTCTGAAATGATGGACCTGGATTTGTGAGCCAAGTAAATCCTTTCCCTGCAAAATTACTCGTGTTAGAATGTGGAAGCAACAGAAATGAAACCAGAGCATTGAGTAACAACCGGAAAGTCTAGAAGAATAATGTAATGGGGAGACGAGAGACAATGAGTTAAGCTTTCACACATATTGGCTAATGTGAAACTAGCCTGAAGGCCATGAGGGGCAAGACTTTGGTGGGCACATGAGTGTAGCCACCTGTCCTGAAAGAGCTCGGAAATTAACTGTGTGATACAAGTAGCCGGTTGCCGACATTTTATTGAATTAGTCCTAATGGGAAGAAGGCAGAAACAACAGAAGGCTGCTGAGTTCACCTCACAAGTGGGAAAGCTACCTCAGGGCTTTCGGTTTGTTTCTCCACCACACCAGAGGGTCTAGCTGGATAGTCACAGTCTCCTGCTTGGCAGAAATGGCCATGTTTTAATCATGTGGGATAAGGCTATGTTCTCATTTTCTTTTGGGACTCTTTAAATGATAAAAATTTAGAAAGAAAGCAATTTATTATTATATATAATATATATATATAAAATCGGAAGA
>NW_004949107.1:4800598-4819310 GCF_000317375.1 Microtus ochrogaster | reverse complement strand
TATATATATAAATCACTGCATGTGCATATATATGTATCTGGCTCTCATGCAGGAGCACTAGTATCAGTTTCTTTATTATTATTATTAATTTCAACACACATACCATGCCATGTGTTGAATGGAAATTTTTAGGACTTCCACAACCACCAACTTCAACATTCACCTCTAATACATTCCGACTGAAAGTGTGCAACCTTGTTGAACAAGCGCCGCTAAAGCACATATATTTGCATGTATTGCTATGTATGACTGCATGCTAACTAGGTTGAAAATCAAATTATCTGTGTTAGGGTGAAGTGCTGCGGTGTGAATGCTGCCTGCTGTGCTGTGAATGAATCCCGTAAACACAATCAAAGGCATCTTTCCCTTTCTCAGGAGTTCGCCCACACCCTGATCCAAAGACAGATCCTCACCTTTGGCTTCCCATAGCCGCCCCCGCGGTTCACATTTCCTGCAGGTGACATCTTTAGCTTCCATGCAGTGCATGAGCCCCGCCATGTTGGAAGGGTGCATTCTCCCCTGAACAACAGCCTCCTCCGGATGACGCCATTTCATGAATAAGGAAAGCAATGCAAGCAACACAAAACAAGCCTCTCACCCCAGAGCTCTGTGGGAAGTTTTCACTACCAACGTCTGCTGAGAAACATCGTGTTTTCGGAGCTGTTAATGAAGGAGGAAGCCATTTTGTTCCATTGCTAACTCACTGAAAGATCCCAACAGGAGGACAGAAGAATGTGTGGGACATTCTAAGATCTGCACCGCCAGCCAGCAGAAAGACAAGGGCTTCCAAGCGAAGAGTGGACCACATTATCTGAGCAACTGGGCCGCTCGCCAGTTGCTGCCCTTTTGGAGTGCGCATGACAGGCGCTTTAATGGGGTTGGCAGCTTAGATTGAAGAGGCTTTTGGAGAGGAGGCACAGGATGGAAGAAGCCCCAGTACTTCAAAACCATACAAGGCAGGGTTACTGAAAAGTTGGAGCAAGTGATGGCCCACGCATTATTGTCCTAGATCTTTCCTGCCGCTGGCAGCTTCTTAACCTAACCTTGCCAGCTTGCCACAGTTTCGCTCTCACTCTCTTAGTAAGGGGAAAATTAACTCCTTGAGTAATGCGGTTACCCTGACCAGTTCTTTATGGAGCAGACGGTTGCCTCCTGAGCAGAACAGTAAAGGTATTGGCATGAGAGATGGATTTCTCTGGCTTTTCTGGCCGTTCCTTTCAGTATCACTTCTTTCTGGCCCCCAGCGATCACTGCCCCACAAGGACCCTGCTGTTCCCTCCAGGAAGCCTTCCCCACATATACCTATCGCAGAACCTCAGTATCGGAACACGTTTCAATCCCTGTCTACATCTATTAATGGCTTGAATCTAAAACATCCTTCATTGGGTCCCGTTTTAAGTGCCCACTCCCCAGCTTCTTGCGTTTATTGAAGATCACATCGGTGGAGGGAATGTTGCTTTAATGGTAGGGGTGGGCTGGTGGAAGGTGAGGGTGGGCTAGCCTTTGCAGGATGTACCTGTTCTCACTTTCAGCCTGTTGTTCCTGAGCTGACTCCCTGTGAGCAGTCACCTTCTCAGTCTGCCACCATCGTGAACACAATCACATGCGTGCTCGGCATACGCTCACACAGCCTTGGCTTTCCGGCCCTCGCCAGACCTGCAATTCCCCTGAAACCATGAACTAAATCCAGGCTTCCTCTGTTCATTTGCTTCTCTCGGGTATCTTTTTTTTTTTTTTAACACCAAGCAAAGAGACTCTAATACAACACCCAAGTCTTTATGTCTAAAGCTCTTTGATACAATAGCTCTTCTGGCAGTATCATGGTGGTTCCAAGGCTCTCCCTTCCCAGGAAGGGCATTTTTCATTTGGGTCTTCAACGCCAGGGACACAGAGAAAGAAATGGTGGTGACAAACAACAGATCTGGAAATGATGCTTATAGATAGCCACCAGCCCAAGCTGCCCAGCTGCTTTTTGGGGGCATCAGGGATAATTTCTGTGGCTTTTGAGGGTTGGATGCTAGAGGCCTTCCTAAGGGTAACAGGGATTATTATCAGTCCTGAAAAAACAGTCATGGTTTTGCTTTTACCTGTAACAGCCTAGCAAACAAAAGTATAATCTACAGCATATACCAGGCACTCCGTAAAATGAGCCAAATGTGTAAAGAGATGAGACTCAAAGTTTAGTTAACTGCAAGACTAAAAAGAAGTCAAAATGCCCATTTTTACGATGCCATTTATTTACTGTGTGTGAATTCATGTGTAGGTGGGCATGTGTGTTACTAGTGGCCAGAGGACAATGTAGGGGCTGGCTCTATCCTCCCTCCATGATATCCAAGAGATTGAACTCAGCTTGCCACAGTCAGTGCCTAGACCTTCACCCCCACCGAGCCATCTCACTTCCACACCCTTTTTGACTTTGTTGCTTATTTTCTTGATGTTTAGTTATTTGGATAGTCTAGATATTAACCCTCAATCAGATGCATAGCTGGGGAAGATTTTCTTCTATTCTGTGGACTATCTCTTCACTCAAGACAGTTTCTTCTGCTGTGCAGAGCTTTTTAATTGCACGAGACACCATTTATCTGTTGTTGACCTTATTTCTTGAATGAGTGGAGTACTATCCAGAAAGTCCTTTCCTGTGCATATTTCTTGAAATGTATTCTAAGCTTTTTCCTCTAAAGCTCCCAAAGAGTTTCAGGCCCTACATTGTAAGCGGTGTAATAACCAGGCTAGCTTAATATGAAATAGCAAATTTTAATGGAGGGATAGCTTACAACACCAGGGATCCAGCGATGAGCAGGTGATACAAAAAAAGAGAACGGTGGGGTTCACGCCCGCCAGATTTATATGTAAACATTAGCCCGAGGCAAACACAACCCCGCAATGGGCTGGGCTATCCCTACACTACATTAACATCCTTCATGTATTAGTTGATTTTTTTTTTTTTTTAGCATGGCAAGAGACAAGGAATCTAGTTTAAGCAATCTATATGTAGCCAATAAGATTGTTAACACCACATTGAAGCTGGTGACTTTTCTTCAAAATATATATTTTGGCACTGTCAAAAATCAGTTGGGTGTGGTTGTATAACGGCACTTTATTCTCTCTAATGACTGCAAGTATGTTTTTGTGTCAGAACCATGCTGCTTTTATTGCTATAGCTTTGTAATATAGCTCAAAATCAGGTACGGTTTTTGACTTCAATAGTATTCTTTTTGTTCAAGATTTCTTTGACTGTCCAAGGTCTTTTGTGCTTTTATATGAGTTTGAAAAGTCAAAAATGATGGGTACACTGAGTTGTGTTCTGTGTGGTCACTTCACGATGGGTGAGTGAGTAAAGTCATCCACAGAATGCTGAGAAGCCTGAGCAGCTTCAGCAGAAGCAGAATTTAGCCTCTTCTAAGCACATCAAGGAGGAAAGTGACAAGTAGACTTGGTCTGAATCAGTTTCTCAGCCGAGGCAGTCCTGATGTGGGGGCTCGTGGATCCCTGTTATAGAGGTTGTTCTGTGCATCATGTAATGTTTAGTAGTAACTTTGGTGCCTTTGCTCCATATTTCGGTTGCGTTTTGGTAGTTATAGCAACCCAAAGTTTGTTCAGACTTGTCAAAGATTTCCTGGCTGCCAAAATACTCTCCTTCTTTGTTGACATCACTAGATTAGATTAAGTTTATATAGCAGAATAGAACTCTGATTGTTTGATGAAACTACACATGAGAATTGTTCATCCCAAGGAAAACCTCATTACTGCCTCACAAGGTTTTACAGCAGAATGGACACCTCAGAGAGCAGCGAGGCCCCCGTAGCTGGAGGCCCCCAGCAAAGGATGGCAGTATGTGGGGTTTCCTGAACTTGGTGTTGATTTTGAGTGGCTCGCTGTTTTTCACATTTCTACCCCCCTAAATTCTCAAACTCCACCTTCTTTAAGAAAGAATTTCTATCATCTCAAAGGAGATACACTGACTAGGCCTAGGGAAGGACACCAGAGGTAAAACCCCCACATCCATCCCTGTCTAGAATTGTCTCCTTCAGAATTCCAGGTGCTTTCTTCATAAAAACTAACGTCTCATGGCTCTGAACGCTGTTTTCTAACTGTGTTGTCAAACTGCAGGTTCCCTGTGCTACTGTTTCTCTTGTTATGGGATTAAGAATCTGGAAGAGTCCTCCCTTACTCAGTCAGCTCTGGAGCGTCTGTTTGCCAAGGACCTGTGACACAGCTGGACATTTCTTTTCAGCAACAAAAAAGGGACACGATCGAACTTCAAGCAGTGTTTGCAAAAAGTAAAATAGAGCAGAGCTGTGTACCTATAACGTAACCAAGGTGTGGAAATTGGATTAAAAATAAACCCATCCTTCTGTGGCATAGATTTTATGCATACTAATTTAATACTTACCTTCATAATGGGGCTACTACCATGAATTACAGTTTGCACATTTTTTTTCCTCTACAGTTTCTAACAAGGTTATATTATATTCTCACCAGTTCTACTTGGCATGTAGCTCTCTAACCAAGTTTTTCTAATATTAGCATGATAAAGTTTTTAGCATTATAATGTTTGTGCATTGCAAAGGCAAGAAACTATTTTATTTGCACATGCACATACGTATGGTGTATGTGTGTATTTGTTGCTTGCATATGAATATAGGTGTCCAGATAGAGACCAGAAGAGGGCATTGGGTCTCCTGGAGGTGCTGGGAACTGAACCTGGGTCCTCTGTAAAAGCAACAAGTGCTTTTAGCAGTTGAACCATCTTTCCAGACCCTGACAAAAGATATTTTAATAATAATCATGTGTATGTTTGCTTCATCTGAGGGAGTTAAACATAGTATCGTCTGCTGAACATTTACCTGCTTCAGTAAAGCAGGGAGTTGCCCTGTCTGCTGCTTTTCTTCAGGAAGATTAGATAAATAAAAGACAGGACCAATTTAAATAACAATGGGATGGGGTGACAGGAGAACATGACAACAGAAAGACAGCACTTCAACTTGGCTGTTTTGAACTTAGCAAAGATATCATTGCTCTTGGATTTATTATGGATGGTCCATTAACTTTAGTAAAGCACACATATTAGAATAGACTAAGTTATGGCTTGGTAACAATGTGTAAATTTCAGTGCCTTGAGAGAGTGTTATTTCTTATTCTGTGGATTTTGAAAGCTAAGACTGATAGAGCAGTTCCTCTTTGAGACATTGCTGGCCATCAAAAAGAGAGAAATATGGCTTAGGTACCACACACTATTTTCAAGTTTTTGTGTATTGATGACACACGTTACTTCCTACACATTTTTTTTCCAGTTGTAGCAGGCCACATCCTATCCAAAGGGGGGATAAATTTTCCATCAGGGAAGAGCTATGGATATTAGTAGATAATAATGCAAACTTCCACGAATTCATTATCATTTAGAAACTAGCTGGTTGACTCTTGAGAATTGCAAGTATACCTGTGTATGCCCACACATGAACAGCCAATTGGGATAGACATCTCTTTGTCTGGTGACCTTCATTTTCTCACGATAAGTGTGACAGAGAATCCACAGCCTGTTATCTTTCCCACAGCCCCTGATAACTTCAGAAGTCAAAGGTAGAAAACACATCTGCTGACGATTGCTAACCAAAACACTGTGTTTTCTGTTTAGTTCCTCTGCAATGGATGTAGCGTGCAATGCGATTTTGCTAACCTCTTGGAGAGACATTAAAATACCGATATGTCCGGTCTTATTATGAGGCGACCATCCCACAGTGGCTGGGCATGAATCTGTGTTGCTGATGAGCTACTGTCTGTCTAGTTAGTCTGTATTCATGGACCTTCGCTTCTTTCCAGTCCCCATTGCTTATGACATATCTGTTGTCGGGTCTGTGTCACAGCAGACACTCCTCATTGGGTTTAAAAGGGTGGGGAAAAAAAGATTGCATTGAATTTGCCTGCATAATTCTTTGGAGTTGCCTGAGCTCCTTTTTGTTACAGCCAAACAGCTCAGCTTGAAGTTCTCATTGTACCTTAGGAGGTGAATTCATTGGTTTCTTTCTAGTGTTATATAACTGCTGGCTACCCAGGCCACACCTCTGCAAAAACTGAATGTCCCAAAGCATAAATGTGCAACTCTCCAACGAGATGGTGTCAAGTGCTGAATTGTTTCTTGTTTGGTGAGCGAGCCCGGGAACATATTTAGATTGGAAGTCATTGTCTATAGTCCACTAATCTGATGATTTTTCTGACTTGACTAGGTGTGCTCTTCACCGTAGTAGTCCAGATGCAGTGGATGATGATGCAAAGGGACCTGAATTTAGTGAGCAGATCAACAGCTCTTTCTGAGATGGTCCTTCCTCTAGGTCAGATTTTCGGTGATTGGCAGGAGGCTGTGACAGCTTGGCTCACACTGTACATTCCGAAGCAGAGCATGGGAAGGGATGGTCAATTAGGCCTGCCACTCAGCCTCTCCTTGAATCGGCTGCTGGTGGACTGCCACTTCCACTCTGCCCTAGCTGTGACGATGGGGAAATCCTGCTTACCCATGTCATTGGTTAAGTGGGGCTGATTCCGGGAAAAATCTTAATTGCACAGCCACCTGTCTAATACAGCGCTGCGAAAGTGAGGTGAATGCCATTAGTGGGATAGAACCACTTCGAGCATAGGTGCAGGGTATTCTTTCTCCCAATTTTATCCACAGTACCAAGGCATGTCTATTTGTGCCTTCCCTAATGTTCCCCTTTATGAACACAATCTTTCCTGATGCCCAGTGCACATGGACACAATTTATTCAAGCATACAGGAACATATATATGTCTGTGATTTTTTTCTCATGTTTCTTTTTCTGATTATTCATCTTGCTTTGTATGTCTGCTGTAACACTGTAAATAAAAACACACAAGATAAATTCAGCACAATGTGGGAAACGCAATATATGGGAAAGATGTAATGAAGATTTATTAGAGTCATCCTGAAGAAGATGAGCTTGTCCTAAAGATCAGCTGAAGAAACTGTTGGAATGGACAGAGGGAGTTAAATGTCCTTGAAGTGTTTGGAAATTTAACCAATTGGAAAGTATAGTATTAAACAAAGACAATAAGAAAAGAAAGGGGATAAAGAAATGGCCCAGCAGTTAAGAGCACTGGTTCTTCTTCCAGAAAACCTTGGTTCCATTCCTAGCACCCATATGGTGGCTTACAAACTGCTGTAACTCCAGTTCTGGCAGACAGGACAGCCTCTTCTCACCTTTGTGGGCACCAGGAAAGCAAGCAGTGCACAGACATACACATTCAGACCAAACATTCATACATACATGTACAGACGTACACATTCAGACAAAACATTCATGCAACACCCACAAGCATACGCGGCGGGCTTCTTGACCGGCGAGGAAGAAACACCCACCACACATGAGGATTCTTCTCAGATCACGCTTTACTGGAGTGCATTTGATTGAGGGAGAGCATAAAGAAAAGGGGGGCAGAAAACGAGAGAGCAAGGGAGAGAGGGAGACGAGAGCTAGACGCTAGAGAGAGAGAGACATGAGACGCTGAAGAGAGAGAGAGAGAGAGAGAGCACAATGGCGGCTGCTTATATTGGGAATTGGCACATGGGTTGCCCTGTGATTGGCTGCCATCATCAGCTGACACCAGACTGCATCGAGATAGGCCCAGGGACCCTTATCCACAGCGCATGCGGGAAGGGGGGGGGCAGGCAGCTCTCAAAGGCATAGCCAAATATGGAGTTGTTTATAACCAACAAGACAGGATGTGGTGCCATGTTATAATGGCGATCTTATCTGGCTCCCTGCAAGCATATACAAAAGAATAAGCAGAAAAATAAAAAAGGAAATAAAACAGACCCCACGGTTCAAGTGGGAATGCAAGGGATGCCCTGGATGTCCAACTGCTCATGTAAAAGGGAAATTATCTAGGAAGTTCCCCCACTTGCTCCCTTTTACACGAGTTGAAGCTTTCACTCGTGTTGGCTTATTTTGAACAGCCTCAAACTTGGCTTAATCTATTGGGGTGCAAAAGCTATGTCCTCTTTGACACTGGCTCATTTCAGTAAGCAGAATCCATGGCATTTTCCTGGATTCCAGCTGTGCTGAAGCTGGTGGAAGTCAGGGGCTGACTCACTGTTGCAGAACCAAGGGGGAAGGAGCAATGAGCCCAGATGAGAAGGAAATCTAGGCAGTTGTTTGCCAAATTTAGAGCCTTTTTTGGACTAGAAAGAGTGGGTCTTTTCAGAGATGATATTCACAAGAGACAGGATTTTGATAGGGTTTGAAGTTCAGTTGACCCTCCATATCCATAAGTTCTGCATACGCAGCTTCAACCAACCATAGGAAAAAACCCATAAACGTTCATATGCGCTGAAGATGTATAGACTTTCTCTGGCCACTGTTTTCTAACTACCACAGCATATAAAGCATTTACAGTGTGTGCATTGTATTACATGTCAACAGTAACCCAGAGAAGAGCTAAAGTACACAGGAGGTTGTAGAGCTCATAGACAGAAACAACATGGTGTATGTGGAATTTGGGGATGAGTGAATTCGGGCTCCAATCCATAGACTTTAGAGGGATACCCATGGGTGGATCTACTAAATAGAAGGAGCAAAGCTAAGAGAACACTGAAGATTGCAGCCACTTTCCAGATTTTAGGGGTTATATTTTGGGTTTCTCTTCCTTTCTTCATTTTCCCCTGTCAATCAAATGCACATCCTCTTATCATTTAACCAATGTGTAAAATGTCCCATTAGATGTTAGTAGTCCTTTCTACTTTAAATTTGGGGTGGGAATTCTGTGGTATTTCCAATTCATGTCACAAGTCAGTGGGTATGAAACAGTGTGTTTCAGTCCCAGTAACATTATAGGCAGTGGTATAAACAATGTAGTTTGGGATAGAGATTCAGATACTCTTCTTATTCTCACTAAGCAGCTGTTAGTAGCAAAGCCCCAAGGAAAGGAGATACAGGTCTGTCCTAGTAGGATGACTCTTTAGACTGTGTCAGACAATAGAGAGATACACATGTAGTGTATAATGTAATTACAGGCAATAGCGTGAGGATAGTAAGAAGAGCAAAGGTTGTGAATTCCTAAGTGTACTTCAATTAGGTGAACAGAGGTGGTTTCTCTGAGAAGCAGATATTTGAACACTTACCTAAAGTGGGAGGGTCTCCAGTTGCTTGGGAAAACAGCCTTGCAGGCAGATGGTTGAAGAACAATAAAGCAATAAGCTCAGCCATGCCTCCTCTCCTCATCACCATATCCTTTCCAGCCCCACACCTCTTGGGGGAAGCCTCCTATTCCACCAGAGGCCAGACCAGCTCACTGAAAACTACATAAGCCACCCCCTGCCTATCGTGCAGCAGACTAGCACAAGCCAAAGTGCGCTTCCTCTCCTTGCCTCCTTATCCCAGCCCACACCTCTGGAGGAAGCCACCTAATCCACCAGAGTCTAGGTTAACATCCTGAACCCTGGCAACCACTGCCTTCTTTCACCTTCGCTCACCCAGCATCACTGCAACTCCTCCCCAGCCCCTACTGTCCTCATCAGCATTTCCCATACCCTAAAACACTGGGAGAAGTCTTCATCCTCATTAGAAGACAGACCAGGATCCTGAACCCCAGAGACCAGGACAAACCCCCCCCAAATCATGCAGAAACCTTCTATCCCACAAGAAGCTTTACCAGCATCCTGAAAACCAGAGGATCCCTGGGAAGAACAGAGGCTATCCACTTTGTCAGAATTCTGGCCTCCAATTTAGATAGCAAACCCCTGTTGGACCAGAAATCATCCAGGCTATCACATGCCCAGCCACCAAAGAGAGGAGAGACCATTTTCTCAACCACAGACCATGGCAGGCAAAAAAACAGATAGGAAAAGAAGCCAAGGAAGAAAACACCCATCCATCAAAAATAAAACCAGAAATTGGCACCTAGACCTAAAATCACACCAAATCTGAATGTCTAAACATTAGTATAAGAACACAATCAACCACAGTCAGGGCAATATGTCACTACCAGAGCACCGCCATCCCACTACAGCAAGTCCTGAATATCCCAACACAGATGAAGTATAAAAAAACAACCTTAAAACCAGCTTTATGAAGATGATAGAGTTCCTTAATAGGAAATGAATAAATCAGAGAAATAAAAGAATAAGAAAACTAAAAGTAGGAGGAAATCAATAAATGTTAAGAAATAATATCAAGAAAGCCAAGAAAATATAAACAAACAAATGGTTGTGGCAAGCAAATAAAACAGTTCGAGATCTTAACATGGACATACAATAAAGAAAAACAAACTTAGGGAATTCTGAAAATGGAAAATCTTGGTAAGCAAAAGGAAACTGCAGACGTAAGCATCACCAACAGAATACAAGAGGTAGAAGAGAGAATCTCAGCTACTGAGGCCATGATAGAAGAAATAGATACATTGGTTAAAGAAAATGTTAAAAACTAAAACATTCCTAGTACCAAACATCCAAGAGATCTGCAGCATTATGAAAAGATAAAACCTAAAAAATAATAGAAATAGAAGAAGAAGATTCCTAGCTCTAAGGCCCAGAAAATATTTCTAACATAATCATAGAAAAAAAAATTTCCTAACCTAAAGAAGAACATGCATATAAATAGATGAAAAGCTTACAGAACTCCAATGTGATTGAATCAAAAAAGAAAGTTCCCTTGTCATATAATAATAAAGAAACAGAACAAAGAATGAATATCAAAAACTGCAAGAGAAAAGACTAAGTAACATATAAAGGCAGACCTATTAGGATAACACCTGGCTTTTCAATGGAGACACCAAAAGACAGAAGGGCCTGAACAGATGTGCTGCAGACTCTGAGGGAGCATGGATTCCAGGCCAGACTATTATACCCAGCAAGACTGTCGATCACTATACATGAAGAGAACAGGATATTCTGTGATAAAGCCAAATTTAAACAGTACTTACTGCAAATCTAGTCCTACAGAAAGTACTAGAAGGAAAATGCCAAGCCAAGGAGGTTTACCATACCCAGAAAAACACAGTCAATAAATAATCTCATTCCAGCATCTCAGAGAAAGAACACACACACACACACACACACACACACACACACACACACACACCATCAGCAACTAGAAAAAATAATGACAGGAATTAATAATCATTGATTATTGATATCTCTCAGTATCAATGCACTCAATTCCCCAATAAAAAGACACAGACTAAGAAAATGATTGTGAAAGTAAGACTCACCCTTCTGCTGCATATAAGAAACAAACCTCAATATCAAAGATAGGTATTAATTCAAAGTAAAAGGTTGAAAAAAGGTTTTCCAAGTAAATGACTCCAAGAAACAAGCTGGTAGAGTTATTCTAATATCTAACAAGATAGATTTCAAACCAAAATTAATCAAAAGAGATGGGGAAGGACACTTCATACTCATCAAAGGGAAAATTCACTAAGATGATGTCTAAGTTCTCAACGTCTATGCCCCAAACACAAAGGGTCACCATATTTGTTAAGAAAACATTACTAAAACTTATATCACACATTTACCCTCACACATTGATGATGGGAGACTTTAATACCTCATTCTCATCAGTGGACATATCCTTTAGAAAAAACCAAGCAGAGAAATACTGGAGCTGACAGATGTTATGACTCAAATGGACCTAGCAGATATCTACAGAGCATTTCACTTCAATTCAAAAGAATGCACCTTTTCAGCACCACATGGGATCTTCTCCAAAGTTGACCACAAACTTGGTCACAAATTAAGTCTCAACAGACACAAGAAATTGAGATAATTGGCTGCATCTTTTTAGACTTTCATGGCTTAAAGGTGTATTTCAAGAGC
Organism: Microtus ochrogaster; assembly: GCF_000317375.1. Taxonomy (NCBI): domain Eukaryota; kingdom Metazoa; phylum Chordata; class Mammalia; order Rodentia; family Cricetidae; genus Microtus; species Microtus ochrogaster. The sequence goes on along the minus strand of NW_004949107.1, from coordinate 4,807,487 downwards.
AGCAGCAGTCTACAAACTCATGGAAACGGAACAACTCCCTACTGAATTTGCACTTGGTTAATGAAGAAATAAAGAAAGAAATTAGAGACTTCTTCTTTTAGGGGGTAATTCAATTGCCTGCCTTTGAGCCTGAAGTTTGTCGATGACAACATTGTGTCACACACACTATCCGGAGGTTGGATGACTGTGCCAGCATGTCAAATTTTGAGACATATAAAACTAGACTCAAATCTTGGCTAGAATAGGGATTCGCTATGTGATTATATATAACCTTTTTAGTATCTTGACCTAATTTCTTTCTCTGTGAAGTGGGAAAATAAATTCTTCCAAAAAGTTGTGAATGTTAAAAGTGGTTGGCATACAGTTTAGCCCAACATAAAGTTATAAAGGATATAAATTTTAGAGGATTTTTTTTTAACAAAAACTAATTTCTTTCTTATTTTAAGATGTGGAGGCAGGCAAACTGGCAAGGAGGATGCTGGTGGCACTAGGATAGGCATTATATTCCAAGTGCCCTAACCAGACTGGTAAGAGGATGAGGAGATGAAGAAGATATTATTATAATCATTATAGACTACAGTTAACTTGATGCTTTATTGGCTATGAGAGTTCAGCTGTTAGGAGTTGCTGGAATTCAAACAAGCACTCAAGAGACTGAGTGTATGTTCCTAGTGACTATTATCAACATTACTAGAAGAAAAAAGAGAGATGACAGGGACTCCTTGAGCTATTGAGTAGGATGTGACTCTGCTCTGAATAAAACATCTCGCAATAGAAAAGAGTTCATTTTCCTAGAGAAACCCAAGACTATTAAAAAGTGTGCGCTTAAGACAAAAACAGCATATATTCACCATATTGTCTTCTACTGAGGTGTTTGCATAATGAGTGGAGATTGATACATTTTAAGAGTAGTTAAATTAAAAAGGTTATCACAGACTATTAGTAATTGTGTAACTGACCTTTTACACTGGGGCTCAAAATACGAACGATGTTAATAATGTTAATGGTAGGATGCTCTGACCTTTTTCTTTTAATTAAATGATAGACAAGTGTCTTCTCTCAGATGCGGTCCTTTCAAGATACATGGATGTAAACTTTAGTGGTGAAAAGTACCGTGTACAGGAACACACCCCCCTGCTCACAGTTGTATCTTAGAGAACATCCCAGAGAAAGCTCCCAGTGGGCTTAGGAGAGGTACTGTCCTAGGCAGGTGGTGGAGCAGTTTTCTAGAACAGTTCAGAGAAAGGTCACCATTCTGCCCAATCTCCTGGTGACCTTAAAGTGAAAACTTGCCCTGAAGAGTTTCCCCTGAAGACATAAATCTACCCTGAATAATATTTTTGACATCATAGCACCAAGTTTGTATAAATAAACCACAGTACTTCCTGGATGGAACCTGAGCAATTAGCTGTGAGATTCATGACCACTTGGCCTGACACATTCTAATATTTCAGGATGCAGCAGAGAAATTCGCAGAACTGTCACACAGGCGACATCTTATCTCAAGAGCCCAGCTATGCCTTATTTCTAGAGCCTCATAATGATTACATGTACTTTATGCTTTGATGATCCTTAGCAAAAGAAAAATAGTGGGGAAGAATTAAGTAAAGCTAATGCAGTATTGTTATGTCTGGAGAGACTGTGAAGCAAATGCATATAGTTTTTTTCAGAAAGGCTCACATTCTGTCGCTTCCAGGGGTTTTAGAACCGGGAGGACACTTCCTTTCTCCATGGTGTCTTGTGTGCATTGTTTGCCTGGACACCAATTACACGGCAGGATTTCAATCAAGGCAGAAAGAACTATCAGGATTTGTGTCCCTTCTTAAGTACCTGGTGATCACTTGGCTTACAAGAACATAAGAAGTTCTCTAAGGATTTATGAAGAAATTCCTTCACAGCGAGGGTGCCTTTGCAGAGAGAGTGGAGAGAGGTTGAATTTGAACCAATTGTACTGGGCAACAATGCTTTGAGAGGAAGCAAGAGAACTTTCAAGTGTTCTTCTGACTGGCCTAGCTATCAGTTCGCCATTGGCCAGCAGCACTACTATGCTAGGTGAATAGACTCAAAGTTTCCAAGGCACAAAAAGTATAAGCTAGGAACTTTGTTTCCAGGCCTGAAGTGTTTTCACTGAACATCCGTGGAAATGAAAACTTACCCTTTAAGAACAAGCCGACAATGACTTTGGCTTATAGCTGCCGGGAACAGAGCCCCAAATGCAAGCAGTTAAAAATATGGCTTTTATAAACAAACCTGATATTGCAAACTCAACACAAAACCTTGTGCATTGAACATCATTTATGCATGCAAGTTGCTTGGATTAGCGCTGCAGGAAAAGCAAAGACAGTTTGATTAGCCTTTTGCTAACCAGGGCTTGGACGTTGGGTTTTGGTGCAATGGGGATATCGCCTCTGCCTTTCAAGGGTTAAGAATCCGTCATGGTTTTCTTCTGAAGTCTCCTATACATAGGTTTAGAAAATTCAGCTCGCAGTATGTGACCTATACATACAACATTCTGGGAACAAAAATCTTCACTTTGCTGAAGAATTCCCTGGGGTGTTGGCAGCTTCATTGCCTGAGTTGAACTTAACAAAGCACTGTTAGCAGTCGGCGTCCACTGTCCACTGTCATTTTTCTGCCTCCTGTGTGTCAGACTTCACAAAAGAGGCAGGGCCATTTTTCCTCTGGAAATTTATTAGCCAATATTCCCCCACTCCAGTTTAATCTCCGTTGGTATTTGAAGAGAAACCACAAAACACGAGTGCTTAATATTTTATTAAGCTCCACCCTGTTGCTTCATTGTATCTTGGGTTAGATCTACTTTTTAGTATGTCACTTGGCAAGTTTAATTAAAACCATAACAGCTCAATCCTATGAATCTGGACAACATCGGCTATCAACATAAATTTCAAGAGTTATGAAAGAGACCCAAGCTCTCACTTAAAATCCAGCAGTTGGCTCAACACTAATATAGGCCTAGAAAATTTATTTCTTAAATATGTAAATACTTTACATAATTGAAATGCATTTGCTCTTTATTTCCTTCCTCCAAAAATCCCATGTTGCTGCCGTGTTGCCCTGAGCAGGGTTTGGGTGACATTTATTTATTTATTTATTTATTTATTCATTTATTTATTTATTTTGGTTTTTTGAGATAGGATTTCTCTGTGGCTTTGGAGCCTGTCCTGGAACTAGCTCTTGTAGACCAGGCTGGCCTCGAACTCAGTTGGGTGACCTTTATGTTGAGGGCGTTAGCTTCTGTGAGTTCTTAGCGTGACAGAGAACATCATTGAAAATCCATGATGTTGGTTTGGTACCCTGTGCTCTTTCAGTCTTAGGCTTCCTCACACATTTGCATCCTTTTGGTGTGCAAAATGATTCTATTGGAGCCGCTGCCCTTTAGCTTCACGCAGTCTTCCTTGCTCAAGCAACTGAATCCGTTTCTTTCTAGCTTCGCGTCCCTGCAAATAGCTGGTTGCTGAGTGTGGTCTGGTGCCCTTCCCCTTTGGAAAAGACACGATGGTGTGGTTTGAGGTTAGGTTATTATCTGGGATGTGGTACATGCAGTATTTTCTGCATGATTTCCCTGTAGTGATTAAGAATTGTTATTTCTACGGTGTGTTCTGCAATTTCCTGAAAGCCTGTGTGGTATGCTTAGTTCTACGCTATTAGTTATACAGAGCGTCTTCAAATCTACCCCATTGTTTTGCTATTAAAGACTAGTGAAAGCATCTTCTACGGTCTGCTTTTCCTTTTTATGACGAAGACTTTCCCTGTTCAATCTCTTTCCCCTGCCCAAAGAGGATGATTTGGGAATATTGAAACACACACTTTAAATATTAAGAAGAAAAGTCTAAAAATACAACAAGACTGCAGCCTTAAGGAGCATGCTCAGTTTCATTTGACACCACGCCCACAGTAGGGGAGCTAAGGACAGACCTCGGCAGTGTTCTCGGTTCAGTGGGACTCAGCCAAGCCCCAAATGCTTGAAGAACATCTGTTCAGACTGAAATTGCAGGGGCCAGTATTAGACTTCAGGTCAGTTCCACGCAGGTAGCTTGTTTCTTTCTGTTTCTTAGTGGTAATGGAAGCAACAGCAGAGGGAGAAAAACACGCAAAAGTGGCCTGTTCAGAAATCTTTCTGAATGATGGCTGCCAAAGACTTCAAACTGGCTGTTCTTGCTTAGTCCGGCCACAGTTGGAACAAAAGTTATTAAGCTCGTGCAGCAAAGAGCCCATGTGGAGCTAGTCGTTTATTTGCATTAGGAAGCCAAATAGAAAGCTTGTCCTGCTTCCACCCAATCTTCGCACTGGGTCGTTTAGAACATCTATAAATTAGTTGGTAGAGTTTAGATGGAATCTCGTATGTGTGGGGAATAAAATATCCCCACCAAAGTGTGGGTGACCTTGAAGGTGGAATGGGAGTTGAGCAAGAATTTGGGGACCTAGCATATGTGCCACAATAGTGACTTCTTGGAGTTTTTATTTGGAACACATTAAATTATCTACGGACCTTCTCCCGATCTCAACACCTTGTAAACACTGCCAGGACTTTAGTGGCTATTCTGTGTCTTAGTCCAACAGAACCCCAGCACATAGACTGTAGAGTGAGTTTAGGAACCTATGCTGACAGCTGGTGCTGGATCCAGAATGTGCTATTCTTCAGACACGAGGGACCATGTAACCAGCTCTGAAGGCTGTAGTAGATACATCCCAGCCTAAACCTATCTCTGGGCAACTATGTCCCTATTTTCCTCATTCTGGTCACAGAGAGACACTCGCAGGATTTTGCTATGTTTGATTCTGTTATGTTCTTTGACCATTGCAAGTGTTATCTTTGGTGGTAGAGGTTAACCATCTAGTTTTTGTGGGGAAACCAAGACAAATGGCAATAACCTGCATTTTCCTGAGAGGTCCCCAACCAATAACTTCCTGGAACATTTAAAAATAGATTAAATATTAAATAGAAAACAGAAAAATCTATTTCCTTTTTTGAATTTTTTAAATTGATTTTATTAAGCTATACATTTTTCTTTGCTCCTCTCCCTGCCTCTTCCCTCCCCTTCAACCCTCTCTCATGGTCCCCATGCTCGCAATTTACTCAGGAGATCTTGTCTTTTAATACTTCTTATGTAGATTAGATCCATGTATGTTTCTCTTAGGGTCCTCATTGTTGTCTAGGTTCTCTGGGATTGTGATTTGTGGGCTGGTTTTCTTTGCTTTTTGTTTAAAAACCACTTATGAGTGAGTACATATATTTCTGGGTCTGGATTACATCACTCAATATGATGTTTTAGCTTCATCCATTTGTCTGCAAATTTCAAGATGTCATTATTTTTCTCTGCTGTGTAGTACTCCATTGTGTGAATGTACCACATTTTCCTTATCCATTCTTAGGTCAAAGGGCATTTAGGTTGTTTCCAGGTTCTGGCTATGACAAACAATGGTGCAATAAACATAGTTGAGCACATGTCCTTGAAGTACAATTGAGCATCCTTTGGATATATACCCAAAAGTGGTATTGCTGGGTTTTGAAGAAGGTTGTTTCCTAATTTTCTGGGAAATCACCATACTGATATCAAAAGGGGATGTACCATTTTGCACTCCCACCAGCAATGCAGGAGTGTTCCCTTTGCCCCACATCCTCTTCAGCATAAGTCATCATCGGTGTTTTATAACTTGGCCATTCTTACAGGTGTAAGATGGAATCTCAGAGTTGTTTTGATTTGCATTTCTCTGATGACTAAGGATGATGAGCATTTCCTTAAGGATGGATGACCCTCTTCCATCAATTGGGTTGTTTGCTTTCTTGATGTTTAGATTTCTTTGGTTATTACTATATTCTAGATATTAATCCAATGTTAGATATATAGCTGGAAAATATTTTCTTCTTTTTGTGGGCTACCTGTTCACCCAGTTAACATTTTTTTCTATATAGAAGCCTTTTATTTTCACAATATCATATTTGTTTATTGTTGGTCTAATTCCCCAAGTGGCAAAAAGCTTAGCCAGAATGTCTTTGCGTTTGTGTAAATATTGAAGTGAATGGTCTGCTCTTTCCCAAAACAATTTTAAAATTTCAGGCCTCATACAGATGTTGACTATTTGGAGTTGAATTATTCTTTAGCATAAGTTAGAGAAAAGGATCAACTTTAATATCCACATGTGGATATCCAGTTTTCCTAGCATTATTTGTTGAAACTTCTGCTTTTTCTCCATTGTGTATCTTTGGCATCTTTGTAGAAAAATCATTTGGCCTTAGATGTAAACACTCATGTCTTGGTTTTCTAATCTATTGACTTATGTGTCTCTTTTTGTACCAGTCATGCTGTTTTTGGTACTATGAATCTGAAATATAACTTGATATCTGGTACAATGACTCCTACAACTATTCCTTTTGCTCAGGATTGAGCTGTCAGGCAAAAAAATCAGAGATAGGCCCTGCTCTTGCTGTTAGTCCCATAAGAAGACCCAGCTCCATAACTGTAACCTAAATGCAGAGGACCTAGGACAGACCCGTGCAGGGGCCCTGGTTTTCCGTTCAGTTTCTATGAGTCCAGGTTAGTTGATTTGGTAGGTTTTCTTGTGGTGTCCTTACCTCTCTGGCTCCCATAATCCTTCCTCCCCTTCTCCCACAGAATTTCCCAAGCTCTGCCTAATATTTGACTGTGGGTCTCAGCATATGCTTCCACCAGTTGCTAAATGAAGCCTCTTTAATGGCAGCTGGGCTAGGCAGCAACCTTTGAGCATAGCATCAACCTTTGAGAAATCACTAGGCATCATCACATTCACTTTTGTTTGCCAGTTTTGTTTGGTTCTGTTGTGGGATATTTGTACACTGTGTGAAGATATAGTGCTGTGATTGGTTTAATAAAGGGCTGAATGGCCAGTA
>NW_004949107.1:4797501-4800498 GCF_000317375.1 Microtus ochrogaster | reverse complement strand
ATATATACCCAAAAGTGGTATTGCTGGGTTTTGAAGAAGGTTGTTTCCTAATTTTCTGGGAAATCACCATACTGATATCAAAAGGGGATGTACCACCTTGCACTCCTACCAGCAATGCAGGAGTGTTCCCTTTGCCCCACATCCTCTTCAGCATAAGTTGTCATCAGTGTTTTATAACTTGGCCATTCTTACAGGTGTAAGATGGAATCTCCGAGTTGTTTTGATTTGCATTTCTCTGATGACTAAGGATGATGAGCATTTTCTTAAGTGTCTTTCAGCCATTTTAGATTCCTCTGTTGAGAGTTATCTGTTTAGATCTGTACTCCATTTCTTTTATTGGGTTATTTGGTTTTTTGATGACCAATTTATTATGTTCTTTGTATATTTTGGAGATCAGCCCTCAGTCTGATGGGGGGTTGGTGAAGATCTTTTCCTATTCTGTAGGCTGTCGTTTTGTCTTGCTGACTGTGTCCTTTGCTTTACAGAAGCTTTTCAGTTTTAGGAGATATTATTTATTTCAGTTTTCAAGTCTTGAATAGTTTCTTTCATTGTGCTTTTTCTTTGGTTTCTTAAGGGATTTGTTGATGTCTTTCAATTTTTTGCTTGTCTTTTCCTCCATTTCTTTGAGTGAATTTCACATTTCCTCTTTAAGGGCCTCAAACATTCTCCTAAAGTTATTTTTTAGGTCATTTTCTTCTGTTTCATCTATATTTGGTTGTTCAAGTCTTGCTGTAGTAGGGTCACTAGATTTTACTGTTGTCATATTGTTTTGTGGTGTTGTGTGTGTTCTTTCCTTGTCTACCCATCTTTTCTTCTAATTGGTGTAGTTGGGGCTGTCTGTGACTCTGGTGGTCAGTCTTTCAGGTACCAGTCCAATGTTCATATGGTTGCTCCTTGTGATACAGTCAGTGCCATCGTTCCAATCACCCTGTTGGTTATTTTGTATTCCTGGAGGCCACTCAGCACTCCTACAACTTGCTCCCTCCCATGGAGTTTGCTGTCTCAGGCTTGCTCTGGCATAGGTTGCTGGCTCACACCTGTTTCTATAAATGTCCCTAGTCTGGACCTGCTCCTGCGGAAGTCCCTGGCTTGGGGTTGGTCCCACAAAGGTCTTTGACTCTGATCTATTCCCTTGGAGGTCCCAGACTTGGGTGCACCTGTAACTGTAGAGGTCTTTGGCTCTGGCCTACTCAGTCATCCATTGCTCCCTTGTACCTGTTCCTGTGGAGCTCAGTTCTGCCTCCACAAATGTCCCTGGATTGGATCTGCTTCTGCTCCCCATGAAGCTTGCCATCTCAGGCCCGCTTTTGCCTAGGTCACTGGCTCAGTCCTGCTCCTGTTGAGTTCGCCATCCAGGCCTGCTCCTGCCCAGGTCTCTGGCTCACTCTGAAAAATCTATTTTCAATAAAAGAAAAAGTATAATCTTATTACAGTGTTTCCTCCCTCTACTCCTCTAATTTCCTCCCCATCTCCTTTCTCATTGATCCACCCCCTTTCGGTCTCTTTTTAGGAAACAAGCTTCTGAGAGATAATAGTAAAATTAAATTAAATTAAAATAGAGACATCAGGATGAGACATAACAAGCAGAAGGAAAAGAACCCAAGAAAGAGTTAAAGAACGAGATATAGACCCATAGACTCACTTGTTCACACATTTGGGAATCCTATTAAAAACACAAAACTGAAAGCCTTATTATATATGTAAAGGGCCTATAGAGTAAAAAAGAGAAAAAAAACCCACATAATTAAAAAATAAAAGAGATAAAATTTAAAAGAAAGAGAAGAAATAAAGGGAAAAAAGAAAGAAAAAGAAAAGTTCCTGGCATTATGTTATGAGAAAATAAACCTTGAGAGATGCTGTTGTGTTAATTTTCTACTTCTAGACTTAGGTGAAGAGGTTCACCTAAGAGTAGTTACTTTCTACAGTGAGTCTCCCTTAGAGAAAACCAAATTTTCACTTGCAAGTGGTTATCAGCTCAGTTTGGGACTTCTCCTTTTAGCACTAAGACTCTAGTGCAGCCTGTGTAGGCCCTATACATATGGCTGCAATGTCTGAGAAGTCATATGTGGTACTGATACTTTCATTTAATAACCTGTGATTTCTGAGAGAAGAACTACCCACCCCTTCAGGATGCCTGCATTCAAACTCTTCTTATAATTATGCCTCTAATGACTTTATAATATAATAGGTTTCTGTACGGCTTTTCATAAATCCTTAGTTGTGGTTGCTCCACCCTCCTCTGTATTATCTTCTCCCCATTATTCTTTTCCCTTTACCTCAAACACCTCCTTCTTTCCAACTTTATATGAGATGTTTCCCTTAGCTCGCCCTTCTGCAATGAACCCTTTCTATCTTCCCAGCCTCTACAGACACTCTGGGTTAAACACATTGTTCTAAAAATTTGTAGCTATGATCTATGTATAAGACAGATGCACAACCTTTGTTTTCTGAATCTGGATTCCCCCACTAAGTATACTATTGTCTAGTACCAATCCATTTTTTTCCATGAATTTCATTTTTCTTTAGAGCTTAATAAATTTTCCATTGTGTGCATAGCACATTTTCATTAATTGTTCTTTAGCTGATGGCTATCAGAGGGATTCCATATCCTAACTACTGAAAATAGAATAAAAGTGAGTATGACTGTGCAATTATTTCTGCAGAAGTAAACAGAGTCTATAGGGTATATGCCAAGGAATGGCATGATTGGGCTATCTGAAAGTCCTGCTTTTAGCCCTTTCCCAGCATACTTCCAACATTTGATGTCATTTGTTTTTTATGTGGTTGCCTTTCTGGTATAGGGTAGAATCTCTAATAGCTTTACTCTGTATTTCCAGAATGTCTAAAGATGATTAATTCTTTTTTTTTTAAATTGGGTGTAGTAATAAGAGTGGCAGGGCTAGCTTTACCCTAAATAATTACACGGAAACTGTATTCTTTTAAACACTGCCTGGCCCATTAGTTCCAGCTTCTTATTGGCTAGCTCTTATATATTGA
>NW_004949107.1:4783850-4794111 GCF_000317375.1 Microtus ochrogaster | reverse complement strand
GGAGGACCTAGGACTTACCACAGGGCAGGGAACCCTGACTGCTCTTTGGACTGGAGAGGAAGGGGGAGAGGAGTGGGGGAGGGGGAGAAGGGTGGGAGGAGGGGGAGGGAAATGGGAGGCTAGGAGGAGGCGGAAGCTTGTTTTTTTTTCCTTTTCTCAATAAAAAAAGATTAAAATAAAAAAAGTAAAAACATGGATTAGTTATTAGTAATTAGTTGTCCAACAATGAAATTTGTGGCCATATTACATATGTTTTCAAGGTCAAACAGAGATATATTTTAGATGAACAGATGGTCTTAAAAATCTTTAGAAACCTACAGGATATGGCATTTAAGATGTTTTAATAACCCAATTCTTTTCATGACAGTAAGATACATTTGCTCCTGGCAATATCAATCGGCTCCATAAAAGTATTATGGGCATCAAAGAACCTATATATGGAGTTTGCTTTCTTTGTGGCAAAGTTAGCCACTAGACAAAGAAACTGCTCTTGCCTCAATTTCTGACAGAATGCTGTACAAATTAGAGAACCAGGGCACCAAAGAAGGCAACTGCAAAAATTTGCCAAGACAAGGTAGGAAAGTTATTTAAAATTTATGCTTCACAGAAAATTATGCCAGATATTCTAGACCTGTAGGCTGAAGATGAATGCTCTAACACTGCAGAGGAACCTTGGGTGCCTCGTCAGGCAGCCAGATATATCTGTCATTTCTACATTTTTGAATAAGTTTTCTCTGTGCTTCCCATTTAATCAGGTAATATTATATCCTTCTTGGTTCTCCTATGGAGTCTGAACATGATATAACTATATTTACAGTTTTCCTTGTTACCAAATTCAAAAAAAAGAAACTCACAAAAGAGGTATAAAGTATATAAAGTTGAGAGACATAAAAGCTTAAATTTCTTGCCTAAGAAAATATTTTGGAATGTCATTTGAGTCCAGGAGTGGGACTTCAGGTGGACTGAGTCCTTGCTCTCTGAGGAACTGCCATATTGACTAACATAGTGGCTGTATAAGTTTGCATTCCCACCAGCATTGGAGACATTGTTTACCTTGCTCCACATCCTCTCCAGCACGAGCTGTCACTTATGACTTTTATCTTAGCCATTCTGTCAGGTGTAAGATGAAATCTCAGTGTCATTTTTATTTGCATTTCCCTGATGGCTAAGGGTGTTGAACACTTCTTTTAAGTGTTTCTTGGCCTCTTGAGATTCCTCTGTTGAGAATTCTGTTTAGATCTGTACATCAGTTTAAAATAAGATTATTTGTTTTTTGATGTCTAGTCTCTTGAGTTCTTTATATATTTTTGATATCAGTCCTCTCCAATGTGGAGTTGGTGAGGATCTTTTTCTAGTCTATAGGCAGTCATTATCTCCTTTGACTGTGTCCTTTGTCTTCAGAAGACTTTAAGTTTTATGAATTTCCATTAATTGATTGTTGATCTTAGTGCCTACTCTGTTGGTGTTCTGTTTAGGAAATTTTCTCCCATGCCAATGCATTCAAGGCTATTTCCCACTTCCTCTTCTATCATGTTCAGTCATACCTCTGGATGTTCTTTTATTATACAGGTTTGTTTTAGATAAACTGGGTATTTTATTTTTCCATATGGAGTTGAATTTTGTTCTTTCAATGTATATAAAGAATTGTATTGGGATTTTAATGGGGATTGTATTGAATCTGTAGATTGATTATTGTAAGATTACCATTTTTACTGTTACTCTAACTGATCCATCAGCATATGAATACATCTTCTAATATCTTTCTTAATTTCTTTCTTCAAAGACTTGAAGTTCTTGTCATACACATCTGTCACTTGCTTGGTTAGAGTTACATCCACAACATTTTATATTATTTGAGCCTATGGTGAAGGGTGTTGTTTCTCTGATTTCTTTCTCAACCCATTTATCATTTATATATAGGAGGGCTACTGATTTTTTTTTTAGTTCATCTTGTATCCAGTCACTTCATTTAAGGTGTTTATCTTTTGTAGGACTTTCCCAATAGAATTTTGGGAGTAGTTTATGCATACTCTTCTATCATTTCAGAATAATGATAATATGATTTCTAGCTTTCCAATTTGTATCCCTTTGGTCTTATTGCTTTAACTATAACTTTAAGCATTGTATTGAATAAATATGGTGAGAGTAGATAACTTGATTTTAGTGTAATTGCTATGAGTTTCTCTCCTTTTAATTTGATGTTTGTTGTTGGCTGTGTATATATTGTCTTTATTATATTCATGTTGTCCCTTGTATTCCTGATCTCTCCAAGACTTTTAGCTTAAGGGGTGTTAGATTTTATCAAAGGTTTTTTTCAGCATCTAGTGAGATGATCATGTAGTTTTTTTTTTCTTCCAGTTTATTTATAGGGTAGATTATATTGATAGATAAGTTAAACCATCCCTGCATCTCTGGAATGAAGCTTATTTGATCATGGTGTATGATCTTTTAGGTGTGCTCTTGGATTCAGTTTTAAGTATTTTAGTGAGTATTTTTGCATCAATGTTCACGAGGGAAAGTGCTTAGTAATTCTCTTTCCTTGTTGAGTTGTTTGGGTATCAGGGAGACTGCAGTTTTATAAAAGGAATTTGTCAATGTTCTTTCTGTTTCTATTTTGTGGAACAATTTGAGGAGTAGTTGGAGTACTGGTGGTTATCTCTTTATTAACAATCTGGTTGTATTCTGTGCTGAAATTGTCTGGTACTCTGCTTTTTCTTTGTTTGTTTTTTGCTTTTTATTTTTTGTTGGGAGAATTTAATGACTGCTTCTATTTCCTTAGAGGTCATCGGTCTAATTAAATAGTTTATCTGATCTTGATTTAACTTAGTAAGTGCTGTCTATCAAGAAAGTTTTTTCATTTCTTTCAGATTTTTCAATTTTGTAGAATACAGGTTTTGAAGCATGTCCTAATGATTCTTTGGATTGCCTCAGTGTCTGATGTTATTTTTCCCCTTTTGTTTTTGTTAATTTGGATATTCCTTTTTGAGTTTTAATTAGTTTGGATAAATGGTATTCTATTTCGTTGATTTTCTCAAAGAATCAACTCCTAGTTTTATTGGTTCGTTTTATTCAATTTTATTGATTTCAGCCCTCAGTTTGGTTGTTTCCTGCTGTCTACACCTCTTGGGTGCATTTGGCTTCTTTTTGTCTATAGCTTTCAGGTGTGCTATTAAGTTGCTGGTATGTGATTTCTTCAAATTTGTCATGATGCCCTTAGTGCTATGAACTTTCTTCTTGCTGCTGCTTTCACTGTTCCCCTAAATTCTGTGTGTTGTGCATTCATTTATATTGAATTTTAGGAAGTCCTTAATTTTCTTATTTATTTTTTCTTTGACAAAATAGTCCTTCAGTAGTCAGTTGTTTGGTTTTCATGAGTGTGTAGGCTTACTGCTGTTTATGTTGCTGTTGAAATCCAGCTTTAATCCATGGTGGTCTGAAAGGATGCGGGGTTATTTCAATTTCTTAAGACTTGTTTTGTGACCAAGCATGCAATCAATTTTGTAGAATGTTTTGTAAGGCCCTGAGAAGAAGGTGTCTTCCATTTTGTTTGGATGAGATGTTCTTTAGATATCTGTTAGGTCCATTTGCTTCATAATGTCTCTTAACTCCATCATTTCACTATCTTGTTTCTGTCTGGATACCTGCTCCATTGATGAGAATAGGGTATTGAAGTCTCCCACTTTTAATATCTGAGGGTTAATGTGTGATTTAAGCTTTAGTAGTGTTTCTTTTACATATGTGGGTGCCCTTACATTTGGGGCATAGGTGTTAAGAAGTGAAGTCATCTTTGTTGATTTTTCCTTTGATGAGTATGAACTGTTCTTCCCTATCTCTTTAGATTAATTTTGGTTGGAAGACTGTTTTGTTAGATGTGAGAATAACTACAGCAGCTTGCTTCTTGAGACCTTTTGCTTGGAAAATCTTTTTTCTAATGTGAAATAATGTCTGTCATTCATGTTGAGATGTGTTTCTTGTATGCAGCAGAAGGGTGGGTATTGTTTTTACACCCATTCTGTTAGTCTGTAGCTTTTTATTGGGGAATTGAGTGCATTGACACTGAGAGATATCAATAACCAATGATTGTTAATTCCCATTATTTTATGTGGTTATTGGTGATGGTGGTGGTAACGGTAGCAGCAGTGGTGTGTGTGTGTGTGTGTGTGTGTGTGTGTGTGTGTGTGTATTCCTTCTATAAGAGGCTGGTATGAGATTATTTATTGCCTGTGATTTTGTAGGTATAGTTAACCTTCTTGGCTTGGCATTTTCATTCTAGTACAATCTGTAGGGCTGGATTTGTAGACAGATAGTATCTAAATTTGGCTTTATTATTGAATATCTTTTTCTCTCCAGGTATGATGATTGACAATTTTGCTGGGTATAATAGTCTGGTATGGAATCCATGGTCTCTTAGAGTCTACAGCACATCTGTCCAGGCCCTTCTGTCTTTTAGTATCTCCATTGGGAAATCAGGTGTAATTCTAATAGATCTGCCTTTATACATTACTCAGATTATTTTCTCTTACACTTTTTAATATTTTTTTGTTCTGTTTGCTTAATTTTTGTCTATTATGTGCCAAGGGGAATTCAGTTTCTGGTCCATTCTATTTGTTGTTTTGTATGTTTCTTGTACCTTTACAGGCATGCTTTTCTTTAGATTAGGACATTTTTTTTTCTATTAATTTGTTAACAATATTTTCTGGGCATTAGAACTGAGAATCTTCTCCTTCTTCTATTCCTGTTGTAGGTTTGGTCTTTTCATAGTGACCCAAATCTCCTGGATGCTTTGTGTCATGATTTTTTTTATATTTAATATTTTATTTGACCAATGTGTCTTTTCTTCTATCATGTCTCCAATTCCTGAGATTCTCTCTTCTATCTCTTGCATTCTGTTGGTGATGCTTGTATCTGTAGCTTCTGCTTAATGTCCTTGATTTACCAGTTACAGAATTCCCTTAGTTTGTGTTTTCTTTATTGTTGCCTTTTCCAATTTCAAGTCTTCAGGCGGATCTTTGTGGGTTCTAGACCAGCCTGGTCTACAAGAGCTAGTTCCAGGACAGGCTCCAAAGCTACAGAGAAACCCTGTCTCGAAAAAAAAAAAAACCACCAAAAATCCAATTTCAAGTCTTGAACTGTTTTGGTTGTTTCCCTCAACTATTTGTTAGTTTGTTTTTTTCTTATTTTTCTTGATAATGCTCAAGGGATTATTGATTCCCTTCCATTTTTGATTTCCTTTTCCTTCATTTCTTTAAGGAATTTATTCATTTTCTCTTTAAGATTTCTATCATCTTCATAAAGTTGGTTTTAAGTCATTTTTCTTGCGCTTCAGCTGTGTTGGAATATTTAGGGCTTGTTGTAGGTGATGGGTGGACTCTGGTCGTAACATATTTCCCTGGATGTTATTGACTCTGTTCTTATATTGATATGTAGGCATCTGGATTTGTAGGGATTATTGGTCTCGGTGCTAATTTCTGGGTTTGTCTTTATTGGATGGGTTTTTCTTTCTTGGTTTCACTTTCCTCTCTATCTTCTGGCTGCTGTGGCCTGTGGTTCAGTATAAAGTCTCCCTCCTACACTGGAGGCAGGATATCTGATGGCCTAAATGGCCTCTGGTACATCAGGGAGTTGTCTAAATTGTGGACTAGAATTCTGGTTATATGTGTGGCCTCTGATATATCCTAAGGTACTCTGGGGTTTAGGATGCTGGTCTGGCTTCTTGTAGGCTAGGAGGTTTCTTCCAGAAGTGTGGACCAGGATATGGTGACAAGGAGATGTCAGTTTGTTGAGGTTATGCAGTGAAGGTAGAGGCAGAATGGAGGAGTAGTCTTATCTGGGTTTCTGGCCTCTGTAGGTGCAGGAGGCTTCTGACAGAGGAGTGATCTGGGATGGGATCTGCTGACAAAGGGGGGAGAATTAGGGTCATGCTGCATGGGCACGGTGGAGGATCGTTTCAAATACATTATAAGAATATAAATCTTGGGCTAGAAAGATGGGTCAATGGTTCAAATAGATTAAGTGTAGGAAGTTATTTATGAATAATGTTTTTATTTCTCCAGTTTTATCAATAATTTCTCTTTTCATCTGTAGCTTTATTTTTTTCCTGATAAAATTATCTTTCTTATTTCTCAGCTCAGTATATGTTATAATGCACTGCTCAAATCTTTGTTCAGAAATGAAGGACACACCCACCTATTCCTCATTTACTGAAAGTCTACAGGTGTCATATTGCAGGGGTCTGTGAAGAACTGCCCCCCACCTAATTCCAGGGTCTGTTCCGTGTGAACCATATCTAGCTCCTGATCCACAACTCAACTCTCTCACCAAACTCTAGATGTCCGTCTCTCTCATCTGACCATTGTGATGATTGTTCTGTGCACTCTTGACTCCTTCCTGCCTTCTGATAGCTGCTGAACCTCCCATGTACCATTTCTATGTTAGAATCTGTGTGCGAGCACTTACCGTATACTGGTCAATGACATTATGTGTGCATCTAAACCAATGATGAAAATTTATAAAACAGGATCTGGTAAAATAAAAAAAAACAGCAACATCAAAACACAGGATGCATCTATATATTTTTCTGAAGGTTGTATCAGAAAAAAATATTTGCCAAATAGCTTCAAAGATTTTATAAATGTGCCACGTTTTCTTTATCCATTCTTCTATTGAGGGAGCTCTAGGTTGTTTCCAGGTTCTGGCTATGACAAATAATGATGCTATGAATATAATTCAGCAAATGTTATCTTGTTATGATTGTACATCTTTTGGGTATATGCCCAAGAGTGGTATCTCTAGATCTTGAGGTAGATTGATTCCCAATTTTCTGAGAAACCACCATACTGATGTTTACAGTGGCTGTACAAGTATGAATTCCCACCAGTAATGGAAGAGTGTTACCTTTACTCCATGTCCTCTCCAGGACAAGCTGTCCTCAGTGTTTCAGATCTTAGCCATTCTGACAGGTGAAGATGGTATTCAGAATTGTTTTGTTTTGTGTTTCTCTGATGGCTAAGAATGTTGAACAATTTCTTAAGTGTCTTTCAGGTATTTGAGTTTCTGCTGTTGACCACTCTCTGTTTTGGTCTGTACCCCACTTTTTACTTAGATTATTTGATATTTTGATGTCTAGCTTCTTGAGTTCTTTATATATATTGGAGATCAGCCCTCTGTCAGATGTGGGGTTGATGAAGAGCTTTCCCCATTCATTAGGCTGCCTTTTTGTCTGATTGACCATATCCTTTGTTTTACAGAAACTTCTCAGTTTCAGGAGGTCCCATTTATTGATTGTTGCTCTCAGAATCTGTGGTCCTGATGTTATAATTAGGAAGTGGTCTCGTGTGCCAATGCATTCAAAGCTACTTCCCACTTTCTCTTCCATCAGGTTCATTTTAACTGGATTTGTGTTGAGAGCTTTGATCCACGTGGATTTGAGTTTTGTGCATGCGGATAGATATGTGTCTATTTGCATTCTTCTACATGTTGACATCCAGTTGTCCCAGCACCATTTGTTGAATATGCTTTCTTTTTTCCATTGTAAAAATTTGGTTTCTTTGTCAAAAATCAGGTGTTCATTGGTGTATGGATTAGTATCAGGGTCTTCGATTCTATTTCAAATGTCTGTTTTTATGTCAGTACCAAGCTGTACCTTGATGTCAGGGATGCTGATGTCGCTGAAGGTTTTTTTTTTTTATTGTACAGTGTTTTTTGGCTATCCTGGATTTTTTGCTTTTCTATATGAAGTTGAGTGTTGTTATTTTGGGGTCTATGAAGAATTGTGTTGGAATTTTGATGGGTACTGCACTGAATTCTGTAGATTGCTTTTGGTAAGATTGCCATTTTTATTATGTTAATCCTACCTATCCAAGAGTTTGAGAGATCTTTCAATTTTCTGATATCTTCTTCAATTTCTTTCTTGAAAGACTTAAAGTTCTTGTCGTATGGGTCTTTCACTTGTTTGGTTAGAATTACTCCAAGGCATTTTAGATTATATTTGGCAATTATTAAGTGTGATGTTTTTCTTATTTCTTTTTCAACTTGTTTATTATTTGTATATAGGAGGGCTATTGATTTTTTGAGTTAGTCTTGTGTCCTGCTATATTACTGAAGGTGTGAAGATGTTTATCAGCTATAGGAGTTCCCTGATCAAAGTTTTGGTGTCACCTATTTATACTATTATATCATCTGCAAATAATGAAAGTTTGACTTCTTTTCTTTCAGTTTGTATCTCCTTGATTTCCTTTTGTTTTCTTATTGCTGTAGCTAGAAATTCAAGTACTATACTGAATAGATATGGAGTGGACAGCCTTATCTTGTTCCTGATTTTAGTGGGATTGCTTTGAATTTCTCTCCATTTAGTTTGACATTGACTGTTGGGTTGCTGTATATTGCCTTTATTATGTTTATAAAAATGTTCCTTGTATCCCTGCTTTCTTCAAAACCTTTATCATGAAGGGATGTTGGATTTTGTTAAAGGTTTTTTTTCCCAGAAACTAGTGATGAGATCATGTGTTTTTTTTTCTTTTAGTTTATTTATATGGTGGATTATATTGGCAGATTTTTATATGTTAAATCAACCCTGCATCTCTGGGATGAAGCCTACTTAATCATGGTGGATAATATATTTTTATGTGTTCTTGGATTTGGTTTGCCAATATTTTATTGAGCATTTTTACCTCAATGTTCATGAGGAAGATTGGTCTGTAGTTCTGATTATTTTTTTTCTTTGCAGCTTTTAGTATTCTTCCTTTTTTATTCTGTATGTTTAGTGTTTTGATTACTATGTGGAGAGTAGATTTTTTTTTTGCTCTAGTTTATTTGGTGTCCTGTAGGCTTCTTGTACCTCCACAGACATTTCCTTCTTTAGGTTGGGAAAGTTTTATTTTATGATTTTGTTGAAAATATTTTCTGTGCCTTTGAGCTGGAATTATTTTTTATCCTTATTCTTGGGTTTGGTCTTTTCATGGTATCCCAGTTTTCCTGGATGTTTTATGTTAAGAATTTGTTGGATTTAACATTTTTTTTGAAATGAAATTTTTAGAAATGAATCTGTTTCTATTGTATCTTCAACACCTGAGATTCTCTCTTCCATCTCTTGCATTCTGTTGGTTAATGCTTACATCTGCAGTTCTTTATTTACTCAGATTTTTCATTTCCAGAATTCCTACTGTTTGTGTTTTAGTCATTGTCTCTATTTCAATTTTCAAGTCTTGGACTGTTTCCTTCACTTATTTGATTGCTTTCTCTTGGCTTTCTTTAAGCCATTTATTGGTTTCTTGCAATTTTTTATTTGTCTTTTCCTCCATTTCTTTAAGGGGATTTTTCATTTTCTCTTTAAGGGCCTCCATCTTATAAAGATATTTTTAAGATCATTTTCTTCTGCTTCATTTGTGTTAGGACCACCAGTGTGTGGTGCTGCCATATTGATCTTTATGATGTTCAGTGTATTCTTACACTGCCATCTGCCCATCTCTTTCTCCAATCAATACAGATGGGATCTGTAGCTTTGCTTGTCATTCTTCCTCCAGGTTGGAGTCTGTGACTCTGGTGGTAGCTTTCCCTCAAGCTACAGATGGTCATGGGTCTGGTGGTCACTCTCCCTTCAGGTGTAGATAGGGCCGGTGGGTCTGGCAGTCACTGTCATGGCAGGGAATGGTTGGAAGGAGAGGGTCTTCTTAATTTCTTTTCCATATAGTTTATTGTTGTTATCTGTCATTCTACATTGGTGCTGCAATTGTGGCAATTTTGGTAAGTGCCAGTATTTCATCTTCCTTCATAAAAAAATTGACGTGGGAGCAGGTATAGTGTTACAGTTGTTCCTTACCTAGTTAAACATTTCCTTATTCTTACTGGAGAATACTACTTTTATGGAGACTCGAGCAAATATCAACTTATTGTTATTCATGAATGCTTTTCATGATCCTTAGATACATCCATTTCTGACCATGTTTGTACTTATTATAGCAGCAAAAGGTAGAAAAAAATGTAGAAGTATTGTATATGTCAAACACACTGTTATTATACATGCTGTACAGTGTGTAATGAAGCTAGCGCTTCACTAAATGTTTAAAGATTATTCAAGTTTTCCCGAATTTCCTGAGAAACAGCCACACTGATTTCCAAAGTGGTTGCACAACCAGCAATGGATGAGTGTTCCTCTTATTCTACATCTTCTCCAGCAAAGGCTATCATTGATGTTTTTGATTCTAGCCATTCTGACAGGTGTAAGATGGTATCTCAAAGTTGTTTTGATTTGCATTTCCCTGAT
>NW_004949107.1:4742777-4783477 GCF_000317375.1 Microtus ochrogaster | reverse complement strand
TCAGGAGGTCCCATTTATTCAATGTTGCCCTTATTGTCTGTGCTACTGGGGTTATACGTAGGAAGTGGTCTCCTTTGCCCATGTGTTGTAGAGTACTTCCCACTTTCTCTTCTATCAGATTCAGTGTGTTTCTATTTTATTATTACTTAGTTTTAATCTTAAAATTATTTTATATGTAGTGATATTTTTGCCTACATGTATGTCTGTACCATGTGTGCACCTGGAGCACATGGAGGCAGGAAGAGGGTGTTGGATCCATTGGAACTGGATAGATAGATTTTTGTGAGCCACCATGTATGAAATGCATATTTAATTCAGGTTTTCTGGGGGGAGAGGGAACCAAGTGAAATGATGGTGAGCCCTCTCTGGAACCGAAGCTTCTCTGGCTCCTGAGACAGATTGGCACGCTCATCTTCTGACTCCAGTCCCTTCTACAGTTTTATTGTTCTTTGACAAAGATGACCTGAGTTTGTCATAGTCTCTCTACGCAGACCTGAGAACCAGAATTTAGGCTGTGGTTCTAACACCTTTATCACTCATATGTCCGGTAGTGTTTAAGGCTAAGTCAGGCATGGTGATGCAAGACTAAATTTCCTAGCAAGGCAAATGACATCCCTGCCCCCCAAAAAATTATGAGCTATTTTCTAATATTTTGTTTGTTTTAAACAATAAGTTACTATTGATAGAGCTGGCAGTTGACTGTGGCATCAAGTTTTACATCATAGAAGCCCTTTTCTCTTTTACAATCATTACCACAATTTGTTGTTTTCTTGTCAGATCTTTTGACAGCTTGCTGGCATATGATATATTCTGGTACCTGCTTGAATGAACTTAACATTTGTGTACTTAAAAGAATTATTTATAAATTTGTCAGCATCCAGCATGTAATGTATTCAAGAGTACTAAGTGGCTATTTAAGGCATCTGCATTTGGAAATACAATTACAGTCTTTCTGAGGTAGTTAACTCAGGTTTCTTGGCAGTCACAATGGAGAACAAAAGGAAACTTCCAACTAGTCTAATGATTTTTTCCCAAGTGAATTTTTATTTCCACTAAGTTTTATTTTAAATAAAGATCATGTAAATTCTTTTGAATCTTCACAATTTTTAACAAGATATTCTTAATGTACTCCTTAAAAGTTCAAGGACAAAATCATATCTTATTCCTTTTAGGTCCAAGTTATAACACTGGATATGCTTATATCCCATCCATTTATGCATGGCTAGATTAAACATGAGTTTGCTGGTGTTAGAATTAAGATATAAAAATACTGAACAATCACAGATTTAGAGTGAAGTTTAAAGATCATATTGCAGTGTGCTTTCTAATCAGCATCTTTCTTTTTTCCTGGTATCAGGGATAGTGATATAGAAGCAGCAAGCTCAGTCAGCTTCATTCCTGGAAACATTTTTGTTCATGGTAGTTGTATCATACTGCCACCGGATTTCTGGTATCTCAAAAATAATTTAGATATTTAAAAAAGGTTAGTAAGACTTTTTCATCTGTGAATACACGATTTTTCTAAGAAGCCACAAGGCAAAATAGAATTGGAGTAGGCTGCAGGTCTGGGTGTCATGTATTGTTTCTCATCATGTAAGTCACTTGTACACTGGAACTCGTTTGATATAAATCTACCTATAATGGATGTGAGACTCAAATTAATAAATAAATAAGTAACAACTTAGGAACCAACTCATGTAGATTCAGGAGAGGCATATATAAGCTACTGACTGGTTCAGACTCAACCTGTATAATACTTCACTCTGACTAAAGGCTGGTTGACAGTGCCAATTGGTGAGTGGACAAGATGAGATATAGGACAGGGTTCAGTTATGAAGAGCATCCATTTATTTATTTATTTATTTATTTATTTATTTATTTATTTATTTATTGCTTTAGCTGAAAGAAGAATGTCATCCAAGGAAGAGCGAAGACACAGCAGCCTCTGAATAACTGCATCTGTGACAGGGCTCTAAGAGCTGTCACCTAAGCGGAGGCAGGCTATAAGGAAAGGGGGATTTTCTGAACTGGATCTCTGAGAAGAGCGGGGACTAGACATGTGTCTAGCTGCATAGTGTGATGCGTGAGAAAGTGCACAAAGCGTACACACCCCTTCTAAGTGGAGGTGTGAAGTGATGAATAAGAAATAAGGTTTGACTCAACACTCAACACGGACTTGCTTCATCCTATAACTCAAGCTCGAGATCTAGCTTATTTGATGACTTACTTATCCTTCCCTGCTTAATTTTGTTTAGCATTCTCTTTCAGACTTAAATGAGTGTCTATGTGAGCAACAGAGCAGAAGGCTGCCACGAGTAGTAACCTCCACAGCCCAGGGAAACATTGCTTCCAGATCTCGGTTTTTAGTCCCTTGCCATCCTACAGCCCAGTGTCATCTTTCTTTGAGTGAGCTGGAATTTACTTTGGTTTTTTTGTTTGTTTGTTTTGTTTTTTAGGGATTTGCAATTATTTCTCCAAAAAATGATATTAGTTTGTTCATATCAGTGCAGGCATGAAAATTAGTTGTTTTGGTTGTTGTTGTTTTTATCTTAAAGGGAGCATGAAAGATGCCACTAACACTAATAGAGCTAGGGATAGAAATCCATAGAAAATGTTTTCTGGGAAACTTGGTCAAATATCACTTTTGGTTTGTATTTGGGTGGGAAATATGAAGTGCTTAAGTGTGTCAGTGGACGGATGACCAGTCAGTGTTTCTTCAGGTTCTTTTCTTGAAATATAAGTTAAGTACTGAGCACTTTCCAAATATAAGACATTATGAAAAAATAAAGAAAGAAGAGAACTAGTAATATCTTCATAGACCCACAACTCTTTAAAACACACAGTCAGCATCCTTTTCTTAACTTGTGTTTATCACTTGGTGGGTAGCAGCATAGGACTTGAACAGCCAATATCCCTAACATCATTTCTACTTGAAATCTTTCTAGTTCAAGGTACCAGCCATAGATATTAGGAGCACTTGGGTTAAAGTAGTGGCTGCATCGAAGAGGAAATAGAAAAGAGGGAGATAATGTTTCATATTCCTCAAATCTCATGATCAGATTTGTTTTCTATGGAAGCCCAGGCCACAGGGTCCTGCAGCACTGTCTATGGGAACAGCAAAGAGCCTCATGCGCTTACATCACAGGGCTGAGGCGCTCTGTGACCTTTTTCTTCAGAGGCCAGATAACAGTGGTCTCACCATGGTGGGTCAATAAGAGTGCTACAAAACCCAAGGGCACAGAAATCTAATGGCTTCATAGTGTGGGCTACAATTTGCTTTTGGCAGAAACCTACCCTCTTCTTACATAGTTAATAACCTTCTCTTGATTCCTTCAGTGGAAAGAAAAGCAGATGCACAGTTGAAAAATATGGATGTCTAATACAGCCCTAATGGGAAGAATTTAGAATGGATTTGTGGTAGTTTGATAGAAAATGGCCCCCAAAGGAAGTGGCACTATTAGGAGGTGTGGCCTTATTGGAGGAAGTGTGTCACTGTAAGGGTGGGCTTTGAGCTCTCTTTTCTCAAGCTTCTTTCAGGGTGGCTGTTAGTTGATTTCCTGTTGCCTGCAAGATGTCAGACTCTCTAGGCTAGGGTTGGCAGTTTGGATGCTCAACTTTCTAGACCTGGATGGAGGTGGGGGTTCCTTGGACTTCCCACAGGACAGGGAACCCTGATTGCTTTTCGGGCTGAAGGGGGGGGCGACTTAATTGAGGGAGGGGGAGGGAAATGGGAGGCGGTGGCGGGGAAGAGACAGAAATCTTTAATAAATAAATTAATTAAAAAATTAAAAACCACCATTACCAAAAAAAGATGTCAGACTCTCAACTATTTCTCCAGTATGTCTGCCTGCACACCATGCACCTGCCATGATGATCATGGACTGAACCTCTGAAACTGTAAGTCACCCCGATTAAATGTTTTTCTTTATAAGAGTTGCCATAGTCATGGTGCCTTACACAGCAATAAAAACCCTAAGCAAGACAGGGTCTTGGAGTACAAATGAAAACATATTAGAGAGCAGGGCTCTGAAAACTGACGTTCACATTTCCCACCACCCCTTTGGCGTCACCAGAACTTAGTAGCAGGTCACACGTGGGAAATGACTAGGAAGTTGGGAGCTGGCATGACAGGTCATATATGATGAAGATCTGTGGCTGTTAACAAGAAGCTTATGTCCGTTCTTAACAGATAAAGCAAGAGTTAATTTGTGTGGGATAGCTTCTCAGAAGGTTCAGCCATGGATACACATGGGACTGAAATAGGACCACATCTAGACTTAGGACAGGGGACCACAGAAGTCACTTAATGTGAAATAAAGTCGCTCTTCTCAAGGGTTATATAAACATTTTGCCTTTAGACTTTAGCAACTACAGACTACTAATCTCATTAGTTTGTTAGTGGGTCCATTGCAAAAGATGAGTCCATCATTAGGGCACCCCTGCCCTCTCTTCTCTGCCCAATGCATTGAGTTCCCAATCTCATATATTCCTTATGGTTGCTGACCCAATACAAATATAAAATATTAAGTCAAATATGAATTCCAGATTACAAAAACATTTCTTTTAACTTCAATATATACCATGCAATAATAGAGACATATTTCTGTTAAAAAAGATCTCACAATTATTTTAAATTTGACTAGCTGGATATCCTTTTCTTATTTGGAAGTAGAAGTCATGTCTTTGCTCATACTCTATACAGAGATCCAACAGTTACAGTGTACTGTTGCTGAAACTGCCCAATCAGACCAGTTCAGATCATTAAGGGAAAGTTATGATAATATTGAAACTATGAATATTTCCAGCATTTCAAGCTCTATTCAAACAAGTTACTGCATGTGAATATTCCCACTGTATAGCCAGAGAAGCTTTTGCAATGTCAAAAGAAAGAATGTGTCTTGCATAAAATGGGGATCCCTTTATGATTGTTCCATTATGAAATATTTAAGTTTTAGTTTAGAATATATACATATCTACAAGTAAAAAATATTTATTTTATCATCCAATGAAAAGGTAAACATAAAGGACTCTTTCTTCCCTGTTCATTAAGTAAATATCTTCATGTATTATGTAATTTCTCCATAAGAACTGTTGATCAAAAACACTAACACATTTATTTATATAAAAAACACGAATGACAAGGTAATCTTTCGGGTAAGAAAACAGATAAATGATTGCCTCAAGAATAAGGTGGGAAGTTGGGAAGGGGGGAAGGAGAGATTTATAATCCCAAAGGGAAATTATTAGGGATGATGGATGTATTTACTATCTTGATTGTGGTAATGTTTCACAGATATTTGCATATTTAAAACTTTATGAAATTATACCACTAAAATGCTCAACTTATTAAATCAATTATATTTCAATAAAGTCAAATGAAATTTAAATTGTTCCAAAATGAAAATACTACGCTGCAATAAGCTGCTTTAGACTTTAAAGTATTTTCTAATTTGGTTCTGTAAGCTCCATTAAGAAAACTACACTGTGTGTGAAAATAACTAGAATCAAGGAGAGTTCCATGGAGTAAAGATATGCATTATTTATCTCAAACACTAAAACCTCAAATGCAGGCAATAGCTCTGGTATATAAAAAAGGTATATACTATATTTTGGATGAGTAGATAAATAGAAGCCATATAATCCCAAAGTCTAGCAGGAAGAGAGATGTGGTGATTTGAATAGGAAGATATATCAGTGATGCTTGGCGGCTGGTCGCAGCGTCCTGAGCACAGAGCATATATCACCCGACTGTGTAGTATTCTGCAATAGTTCAGTGTAAGCAGTAGATAAGGCTGGCAGGAACATTCCAAAGGCTTGAGGAACATGAGGTTCCTGTTTTTCTGCTTTACAACATATGACTTCCATTCACAAGGATAACTAAATTTCCCAGGTGACACTGGGGAGTTGTAGCTGTGCCACTTGACTTTTAGGAAGATGTCCTCCCCCCTTTTTTTTGCTAAGGCTGATCCTTGGAAACAGCCATCTCTGAAGAGACACCCGTTTGATTATTTCATTGCCTCGGCTGCACCTCCTAGCAAGGAACTCTTGAGAATGTCAGCTGTCCCTCAAATGACACTGTATGCAGATAAAACTCAGGTTTCTGGCAGTGAAGGAATACTAGGTAACATGCTGTCTTTACCTTCCAGGGACTCCATTATTACTTTAGTGATGATTATTTCTCTTATTTCCTAGATAACAGCTGAATAGCAACCATTTAGAAGTATACAAACACATATCTAGGCTTAGCTTAATGGCTCCAATCTTTGATTTCATCGCAAACAGAGGGTCCACCTCAAGCAGACTGGAAATAAAGCAGCTATACCTAATGGAAGCAGGTAACACTGAATTCTACCTCACAGATTCATTCTTCCACCAAGCAAGAAATACAGGTCAAAGGCCATAATAATAAAAACATTGCCCAGATTCTTTTATTTTGTTGTATTGCATATTTCTTAAGACAAATGGGTTATTGCCTAAGGCTCAGAAATCTTTTGCTATACAGGGACTTGTGTCATAATAGTATTTGCTGTGGATAAAATTTGACCTATATTATATTTCTTTATGTCTGCTGCCTAATTTCCCTTAGGGCAATGGTGTTCAACATTTTTTAGTTGGGAAAAATCTTTCGTTGGAGGAAAATCTTCTGGAGGCATCAGTAAAAGAAAGCGGATGCGGCTCCAGGTGAGGGCTATGAGAGGAAGTGCCTTTCAGATCTTGGCAGTTCGTCTACTTCCTGTCTCCTTCCCACCCTTTTACATCACGTCTACGGCATATGCGTATGTTTGGGCAACAGTTCTGAAATCTTCCCATTGTCCAAGTCTTCTTTCACTTTTTAAATCAGTGGAGACTTTGAAATCTACAGTCATTTGGTTTTGAAACAGTGGTTGGATTTGTAAATTAGAAAGCTAGTCAACTGGTAGACCATGCCACTGGGCAATCTTACTGAATTGTGGAAATCCATGTCTCTCCTCGGCAATTGCGCCACAGACATCCAGTCTTTCAGGACTGGGTACTGTGTTGCTCCTTTATGAAAAGCCTTTCACAACCCCTGTGTGGAGTTTTTGCTTTTGTTGTTTGTTCTGTTTGCTTCTTGCCATATTCATGAATAAACTTTGGAGAATTATTTGCAAACAAAATAGTCTTATATTTAAAAAAAACCTATATATTTTATCTATAGAAACCAATGACTAGAAAACTGCTTTTTTTATTATTGTAAGCTAGATGACATGTAATTTTTGAGGGATGAAGAAGAACATGAACATGCTTAGCTTTAAGTATCAATCAAGCTTTTTGCTAAAAGCAAGTGAGGACTCACCACTGAAGAAATTCTGATTGTGATTTAAAGAGATATATAAAAATATTTAGTTTCACTTTTCAGCTTTATAAAAGATACTTTATGTTCAACTGGATTATTAAATTTACTTGTAAGTACAGTTGTGTTGATATTCATAGGAGTGATTCCCACTCAGAGCAGGGCTTGTTTGTGGGTTTAGATGGTTAAGGGTTAGTGTATACTTTTGGCAGTCAGAGGATGGAGCTGGACCATATACACTCCAATGTACTGGAAAATTCTGAGAAAGGAGCCAGGATCTGTGGCTGTTATACAAATAAACTCAAAGTGCCTGCACTGTTTATGATATACTGATTCTAAAAATTAGCGAGAGATTTAACTGTCCTCTTGTTCAAGTCTTTTAATTGATCAACTTTGTTTTTTGGAAGTTTTATATGTGTGTTTAATGCCTTGATCATGTTTACCTGAACTCTCTGTTTTCTCCCATCCTCGTTAACCCCCCTCCTTCCTATGAGTCCCTTTCTAGCTCTCCAGTGGGTTTTTTTTTTTTATTATTTTGTTTCCCCTGAGTTAACCAGGACTGGAGCCTAATGGGTTAACTGAAGATAGTGACGCCCCTCCCTTTACTTTCACCAATCATCACAGTTCCCCAGGGTGGAGTAAGGCTTGCTCACTTTGCCAGAAGGCTATGCACTGGGAATACCCTCAGCTTCCCTATGGAGCATCTTAGTGATATACAAAATACATTCAGGGTTCTTATCTCAGAATGGTACTAACCATATTAACCTAGATGCTATTTTCTCATTGACCATATTAACTTTCATTTATATTTGGTTACGGACCTTAACGGTTTATAATTCTTATTAATTCTAGTTCAGAATAACAAATGGAGTTATAACAAGTGCGCATTGTTTCTGGTAGACTTCAAACATTAGGCTGGTGGATTTTCATCCTTGCTAACACTTTAGAACACTCTGTTTTTAGTTGTCTTAGTTAGGGTTTCTATTGCTGAGATAAAACACCATGACCGAAAAGCAAGCTGGGGTTGAAAGGGTTTATTCAGCTTATATTTCCATGGTGTTGTTCATCATCAAAGGAAGTCAGCATAGGAGCTCAAACAGGGCAGGAGCCTGGAGGGAGGGGCTGATGCAGAAGCCATGGAGCGGTGCTGCTTACTGGTCTACCTCCCCTGGATTGATCACTTACAGAAGCCAGCACCACCAGCTCAGGGATGGCACAACCCACCATGTACTGATCACTCGTTGAGAAAATACCTTACAGAAGGGTCTCATTCTCAGACATTTTCTCAGCTGAGGCTCCTTTCTCCCATAACTGCAGTTTGTGTCAAGCTGACACACAAAACCAGCCAGTCCAGTTGTGTGCAGTTCTATGCAGCATCGGATCTCCAGAGGCCTCTTTGACCTCTTATTATATACCAGTAGCATACCCGGAAATTTAGGGAGCAAAACTGACACAAAATATTTCCGATTTTCCCCAGGGAAAGATCAGCTTTTCTGAGTACTGCATTCATGTAACCTGGGGCAAGAGCCGTAGAATTATTGTGGGAGTCATCTTTCTATTTCTTACTGGTGAAGGACTGTTGTCACATTCTGGCTGAAGCCCAGCAGCCCAGTGTCCCCTTGTCACCACCTCTTGACTACACTAGCTGGCCCTTCTTGCAGATCTCTAGGCATCTGTTTGACTAGAAAGAACACTGAACTTGGAAAGGCAGGGCCTAGCACAATTTTGGGATAGCCCACCTATAACAGCCTGAACAAATAATTCTATGCCTTTGACCTGTAAAAATTTGTAAGGTACCTACAGTTCTCAGTCACTTCATTCAATTTCTTTCTGACCACCTCTATAAAAATATGGCCAACTTTTGGCAATTCTGTGTGCTGTTTGATAGACAACACGGCAAACATGCTGAGCAGATGCAAATTAGTTTAAAAGCAATGATGATTAATTTTTAAAAAGCACTAAAAGAATTTTAAAAGAACACAATCTAACTAATTTAACTCCTTTTGCACACAAATATTGATATATACTTGTAATATATATATATATCCTAAATATAACATGCAGAGTGTATATAATGTTATTTTTATGTATGCCTTCAGGGTTGAATGTGTTTGGAGTTTTACAACCAACTGACTATTGGTGTGCTGTTTCTTGAAATAGACCCCTTCTCCTCTGCCTAGAGTTATTCAGTTGCCTATAGATCTTTGTGTAGGGTTGAGGACTCACAGGTTTTCCCCATGCAATTTCATCTGTCCAAATTGTCTTCCTTGCTCAGCTCACATTTTGGGCAGTCATATGCTCTGCCTTTATGCATGTAGCTTAACAACAAAGGTGATAGAACTTAAATTTGTTTACAACCTTTTTTCTTTTAACTTTTGTTCACTTATTGTTAGAAATAAGGCAATTTATTAAGAAAGAAAAGCAAGCAAGCAAGGGAGAAAGAAAGAAAGGAAGGAAGGAAGAAAGCACTCACAAATGTAGAAGTGACCCAGTGAGCTGGATAAAAAATTCTGACCTCTTATGTGCTATTTACATAGCACTGGTCTTCTCTCAAGTCTGGATGGTTTTCTTCTGGCATCTACTCCCCTTCCACAACTCCTCCCTGAGAGTTACAAACTCAAACATTTTTAAGGAGAACTGAAGGGTGAAGATCAATCTTCATAGACTCCCCACGCCACTGAGGGATAACATCCCTTCCTAAGACACACTAATGGACGTCCTTCTTACACTCTCTGTTGCCTAGAGAGAAGGCTTAGGTTTTCTAAAGGAGTTGTATGGAGCTCTATATCATTAAGAATTTACTTTGAAGCTGTCATGTATCTCAGAAGACACCAATTTTGCAAGGTTAATACTGCATACAGTCAAGAGTAATGCAATGCCAATCAATGACCCGAGAAAGGGAGAGCCAGGAAAGCCATCTTTGTATAGGCACCTGTTTGTGACAGTGTTTTCTTTGGCTGCACAGAACAGTTCCACAGAACTACTAAGGCAAGCTAAGACTTCTTAGTGGTTACTCGTAGGGACTCCGGAGAAGCCTCATGAGTCCTTCAGTTTTCTGTTTACCAGCTGCCCCCTCTAATGACATAGATCTGGAGCTTGTTAACCATGTGACTTTCCTTAGGAGCACAGAGGATGATTGTTTTCTGTGTTGACTCTCTTTCTATAGAACACATACTAGTTAGAATCCAGCCAGTGAGATTTCCAGGACCTTTCTGATCAATGGACAGGTGACTTATGAGAACTCCAGGACCCTTCTAGAGATATTCTGTTATTTTCCTGGAACCTAGTTGACTTGGGGATAGGAGCAAAAATATGATCTGTTTTCCTAATTTCATTTTGGTTGCTGCAAGAAGGTATCTTAAAAAAGCAAACTAGGGAAGGAAGCCCACAATTCCGGTTACAGTGCCTCATAGAAGTCAAGGGAGCAGGAAATGAAAACAGTCGGTCACAACCTATTCACAGCAGAACAAAATGCATACATGTATACTTATTCCAAACCTCAGTTTCTCCACCCTTACACAGTTCAGGGCCCAAACTCAGGTGCCTTCCATATCAATTAATTAAAGCAATCAAGAGAATTCCCTACAGATAGGCACGGGGCTGATGAGATCTAAAAAAATCCCTCATTGAGATTCTGATCCCAGGTGACTTGAGGTTGTGTGAACAATTAAAACTCACCGTCACAACTTCACCTTGTCAGCCTGACACACAAGCACATCACTTCTTGTCTCTAAAGTCCCATGGTTATTTACTAATGTAAGACAATTCAACTAAGAGTCCCCATATTTAAAAAAAAAAAACAGCAACACTTTAAAAATTCTGAAGTCTCTTAACTGTGCCCTTTTACAGGATAAAAACCGAATGGCACACTTACATTATACAATGGCACAAGATAGTTCGTTATTATCCTAAAAGGAAAACAGAGCAGGACATCATTTGGAAGACTCGCATCAAAGCAAAGCAGGATCCAGCAGAAAACACCAAATTAATTGTAGTGGGACTTAACTGGGGGAGAGGAAGGGGGAGGGAAATGGGAGGCGGTGGCGGGGAAGAGACAGAAATCTTAAATAAACAAATAAATAAAAAGAAAACACCAAATTATGAAGCTCCTTGTCTACCATAGGGGGCTCATGACATAGCTTTCAGGGGTTCACATATTCCTACCTTTGCCATGCTATGACTTCCAGCATGTACAGTTTCTCTGCAGCGCTGCAACTTCCAGCATGTCCAGCTCCTTTGCAGCGCTGCAACTTCCAGCATGTCCAGCTCCTTTGCAGAGCTGCGACTTCCAGCATGCATGGCTCCTTGCATAGGCTTAGGCTGTCTCTGTTCTAGAGTAGCAGCTCCCTTTTGGTGGTTGTCTCATGACTCTGGTATTTTCAGTTGCCTATTGGGTAAGTCGCGGTTCCCCAGAGGCAATGTATTCTTGAGTAGACATCTAATATTTGGTGTTATTTCTCTAGCCAGGATTTACAGATCCCAGAATCAAAGCTTAGGAATGAGAATGGTACCACTCACCATCATGCCTAGTAACTCACTAGGAAAGATTCTGTTTCCTGTTCCCATGGTCTCGTGCTCTATTGGCCTAGGAGTTTTGGTTCCAGAGAGGTAGAGTGCTCCTGCCAGGAGCCATGATGAACATTCTGTTGAACTGAAAGTTCTGGTTATTTGTCCTCCTACCATCCTACTGTCAACAGAAGAAGAAAGCGTTAAAGAGATAGTTGGTCTAGATAGCAGGGAGAAACTGTTCTGCCTTTCTAATAGAATTCAGAGAAGATGGTGGCGGGAGTACAGGAGTTTCTTAGAGTCTCTAGGAGTTAGCATGTCTGTGATTAAGGTCAATGAGAACTATGAAAACCCAGTCCATGAAGGATCGTAAATGACCCAAATGCTTCAGGTGGCAAGGGATCTTGTTCATATATGAAGAATTTAAAATAACAATGCAATTACAAAAGCATGGGACTTAAAATGTGAGTTTTATTACAGGGCTTGAACATGACATGGGTTATTTAAACATGTTGATGCTTATTTATTCAGCGTATACTGACATGAAGGTTGAACGTTCTAGGTACCATACAAGACAGGGAGAGAAGTAACTGAGAACCACAGCCTCCTTCCACGGCCAGTTGTTTGACTAGGTATTTACCTTACAGCCCACCGAAGTAACTCTAGGACTGTGAAAAGAGTGGTCATTTGGATGAGTTTTCCTTTGGCATTGCATCAGGTCAGTGGCGAGTGTCTGTCTAGAGGCGATGAAGAAAGCATCTCAAAGGAGACAGTCTCGGCGTGAGACTTAGAAGACCAGGAATGAGATAAGCAAAATGCATGGAAGACAAGAAGAGAGAGAAATAAGCAATCTGGCCTGTTCACAAGGACTCGGACCAGAGTGAGGCTAGCCACGTTGTGGATGGTCAACACAGTGAAGGTTTTAGGTTTAAGGGGTAAGCACATGTTGGGAGATATGGGTATAAAGACGGGCTTATTCATTTTAAAACGTGCTGAATCCATGCCAGGGAGTTTGGATGTTACCTTGGAAACAGTAGGGGGACAACTGATGGATTTCAAGCACATGGGCTAATTTAAAGTCTTATACATGTGGACAAAGCACCAGTTCCCTTGGTGTAATGGTTAATGCTCGGGACTCTGAATCCAGAGATCTGAGTTCATGTCTCAGCGGAATATGTTCCTTGAGGAAGAGACCTGGTCAGTCATCCTCATCAACTGAGACCATAAACCCCAATATAATGGGCTGCCCATGCATGCTTTAGCATTGCTGGGGGCATGTTTCATGTTTTTACATGTGAACAAAACAATAATTTTAATTTTTTTTTTCTGGATAGTTCTGTAAACCAACAGAAAAAGTAGAAACTAACAACAAAGTTGTGCCAGTGAATGTGGCTCACTGTTTGAACGTGTTCTTTTTTTCTCGATGGAACAGTCTGTGGCCAGATCCTTAGAAAAATCAGTAAAACGTATTTTGAAAAAGAAGTTACTAAAGTCATAAAAGACTTGAGCTAGCATAGATGTGTTGCAGCTGCTTCGAGCCCGAGCCAGAAAGTGAAAACGACGCAGCTGACACAGGCCCCCTCGTAACTTTCACTGAGCAGACAACATCCCTTTATCCCCAGCACCCTGTCTAACTCCACTGATTTCTTATTTTAATGTGAAAAGTATAAAAAAAATGTTTTGAAGTTAATAAAATATACAACTTGACCTGGTTAATTTGAACCAGTTTGCAAACTCCCTTTATATAGAGACAAAAAAGAAAAAAAAATAAACCTACAGATTAGAAAACTCTTGGCAAAGTCCCTGCCTCTCATGTTAGCAAATTCTTTGCTAGTTCTATTTCCGGCTCCCCAGACATGAGAATGAATTAAGACCAAAAGAAGTGGCCCTGGATAATTATATTAAACTCTTCATTTTTTTTTTCAGTAAGAAAAAGTGTGTCACAGTGTACAGATACACTTAAAGCAACATTGGCTCTGACCTTCTAAGTTTTGGATCTTGGCCCCAGGATTTTGGATCCAGAAATAGAGAACCCTTGGCCAAAGACACTCTCTGTCTTTCTGGCCATTGCAGATTTTGTCGTTAATGGAAGTGATAATGCGGCCAGCGAGAAAAATTGAAGGGTAGGGGTGGACCAGGCAGTGAGGACTGGCACAGCCTGGATTGGCTTAAGATAGCTGACTCCTGACTTAATGTGGTTCTGAATCTTGAAACTGCTCTGGCGATCAAGCCAGGGGAAATGCATTCTGGGAAGAGCTGTCACCCTGGAGCTGAGGATGCTGCTTGTCATTCCTTTCTAATGTTCTTTTGGCATTGCCCCATAGTTCACCTTTCCCAGAAGCCTTTCCTGCCGAGTCCACTCCCCCCCCCACACACACCACCTTTCCTAACATTGCTTTTCACCTTGTCTCAATTCTCTCCTTACATCTTTCATCCTCCTTTTTCAAAGATGGTTGTAGTCTTGCACTGTGTTCAGTGCTGTGCATGCATTGCCTAATACTTTGTTGAGGGCATTCTGAAAGAATGTGGTATTCAGAAAAGGAGTCCGGAAAGTGCAGCATCTAGCCACCATGCAAGAAAATTTTCTCTGAATAATCCCCTTTATTACTTTCATAAAATATACTACTATTCTTATTGCTTTTGGCAGTAAGAAAGAGCCAATAAAAAATACCTTCCCTACTGGACCTCATATACTTAACTCTTAGGTGAATTCTGAACAGAAAGCTAACAATATATGAAAATGCCCGATTCTTCCAGTGAGAGCCAAGCCACTTGGACTATGGAGGTTGGATTTTGTACTTAATGTGGTCCAGGGAAATATAAACCATTATATCTTAAGTATGACTGTGCTGTCATACTTATGTATGGCCCCTCCAGTGTTTTGAAATGGAGCCTTGTTTCAACGTCTTCTCCAAGCCTTTCCTTGAGAAGTGTTCTGACGCTTACTCTCAAAGCCCTTACATATAAAAATAAACACGTGTTCAGCCAAGAAGGTCCCCGATGCCTTGCTGTACCACAACACATTTTAGAGTCATAAATCACAACTCTGACAGGCCCGTGATGATGTATTGTGTGAATACATCACAAGGACAATGCTGATGATGTATTAATGCAAGAGGTCCTAAAAGCCTGAAACTTCAAAATGGAGTGTTCACACATAGTCACAGATAGATTTGAAGGTGGCAAAATTGAGAAACAGAGTGACACCCAGGGTGGTTCTGGCTGCCAATCACCTTTTTTGACAAGTCATGGACCCCAAACAGAAAGTTCCCACTCCCAAGCATTAGTGTTCCCCATCTCTGACTGACGGTAGGATGGTGTAACTCATGGAGAGGTGGCTTTCCCAGACACAGCATAGCATGAGCAGCTGATGGGAGAGCCAGGCTGGATGCTGAGCTTCTGAGACTCAGCCCCCTACTCTTGCTGACAACTCCAAGTTTTCCAGGGAATAAAACAGCCCATTAGACCCACATCCTCAGACTCAACAAACAGCAGGTCCAAAATATTTTTTTTTAAACTGCATCCTCACTAAACCTACCCTTTTTTTTTTGTCACTGTGCCTTGAGCAATGCAATATAACGAGTATTTACATATCATTTACATCCTATTAGATATGATAAGGAATCTAGAGATGGTTTAAAGCCCATGGGAAGATGTGATATATGCAAATGCAATCTTATACAAGAGACTTGAACATCCATGAAATTTGCCTCGAGAGGTTAAAACCAATCCTCTGTGGATACAGAGGACTGAATGCTTATCCTAAGTCATGAAACAGGAACTCGTTTCCAACCATTAAATAAAAGTGCTCTTTCCCTGGGCCTCTGGTGAACAGTGGAGTCTGATGGACTTGGGCAGAGGACCACCTGATTTGCTGGGTATCCACTGCTATAATGACTGTTCCAGCATTTACAGTATCTGGCAATCCAACCAAGCCAAATGCCAATCACATATCAATCTTCAATGAAAAAAAAAACACGAAACAACAGCAAACAATTCAGTATGTCAGTTTCTCATATCGGGAGAGCATTTATGGAGAATTGACATTGAGGAAAAGTGCCATCATCAGGTTTGGATTATGCCTTGTCCACAATACAATAAATTACATACCATGTCTCTATCTTCCTAATGGAAACAATAGAAAAACTCAAATGTCCTTTGTGAGGAAGACTTCAAACAAATGCTGTCTGTTGAATCTTCAACTGACCATCATTTCCACCCAACCTATGACTTTTTTGGTTTTCACTTAAGTCATCACAGTTCAATTTTAAGAAATTGAACAAGAAAAAACTAAAACAACTTTAAACAAAATAAACTTTAAGAAGTCATTTAGAAACGGGTAGTGGTAGGGCATGCCTTTAATGCCAGCACTTGAGAGGCAGAGGGTGGCAGATCTCTGTGAGTTTGAGGCCAGCCTGGTCTACAAGAGCTAGTTTTAGGACAGGTTTCAAAGCTATGGAGAAACCCTGTCTCAAAAAAACAACAAAAAAAAAAAGTCATTTAGAAGTTCAATAAAAGTTACGAGATGGAAAAATATTGTGTAAATGGTATGCGTTTGATTTGTACATAGGCTAAGACATTTCCTTGCCATTGAAAAAGCAAATCAAGATTTTGAACTACATTAAAAATGGCTGGGAATGACACACACATTTAATAAGCCTAGATTTAAAGATGCACCATTCACTTTTAAAATTCAGCTAGCAATGATCTTACTGAAATATAGTAATAATCCCCTTAAGTTAGCAGAACAGTTTATTTTCCCCAGAACATTGTGGAGTTCATAGTTTCCTATGCAAGACAAGAGCCTAGAAACGGTGAGAGGATATGATGCTTATGGATGCTATTGAATCACTTCTGCCTTTCTAACAGTAGACTGATATAGTTTGTGAGTGCCTGTTTTTCTCTACATGCCTCCTTCTATGGGCTTACTCTCCTCTGTAGACTTGCGGTACAGATGTAGGCAAGGCCTGCCTACAATTCCCAGGCTGCTTTGACATTGCCAGTGTGTGATCCCTCGATGCATTTCTGTTGGTGGTATTGGTATTTATGAAATGATACATTTCCGATGTTCTGACTTCTTTACTCCAACTTAAAACTTGCATGCTCCTGAGAACATTCTTTCAACACATATTAGTAAAAGATTTCTCTGAAGAGATAGACCAGTTTTCATGACTCATTATATAGTTAGAAGTGTTCTCAGATCATTTTTATTCAGCCAGTGCTTTCTAGTAAGGGTGGCAGCCTGAAACAAGAGGAGTGTTATGACTGCCCGCTAAATGCTAGAGGCCTATTATGTAAATGACAGCTCTATCACTCAATGGCTGTCTTCTGGCCTAATGGAGTGAGTTTGGAGAGCAATATCACTCTATGAACTCACCAACTCTGGCTCACTGCCACCTGAGAAGGCCACACTGACCACTCAATGACTGTTGCTATCCAAAGGACTCGAAGGTTGCCATAGAGAATGATGACAAAATCCCAAGGGTCCCGTGGCAAGACTCCAGACCTTTGAAGTACTTCAAGCTATCTGACCAGTGTGCTTATGGCAATGTTTGTTGCTCTTGGCCTTGGAGCTAATCTGTCCCATTCCCAAATTGAGCATCTGGAGAAAGTATGATTCCCAAGAACTGCTCCCAGAGGCCATATCTATCTCTTCATTACCAGAATAAAAATATCTCCAGCTACTCCAACATACAAAGCTAATGAAAAGCTGTCTTATTTAACCCAGCTGGATTATATTGATGATCTATAGGTCAATTTTCCCCCTGTTCTCTTCCATCTCCCATCAACTCAAGGGCACAGAACACTTAAACAGATGTCCCAAACATCCTCCTTACTGTCACTCCCCAGGACTCATAAATTATGTTTGTTACAATAAATCTACAAGGCATTAATGGGTGGGACCCAAGGGAGGGCAATGTAGACAGATGTGAACAGCTCCCTCTTCTGCCGCAGGCCAACACCTACCTCTGAGGGATTCAGGCTTTCTCCCTGTACACTTAGAGTCATTTGTATCTGACGCCTCAGAAGCAAGAGAAGAGTGAGGGACTATATAACAGAATAGCTGTCCTTCTAGGGGCCTGCTCCAAAGTCTCTAGGTTTCCCAGCAATTAAGGATGTTTCCTTCAGTGAGGTAACAAATGCCACTCCCCCATTAGAAACACGTTCCAGGGCCCCTGCGAGCCAAGCAGAGCCCTCTCACACCAAGTGCCAAGCTATTTTAGAATCTCTATGGGACTCTTCCCATTTATAACATGGCTTCAGTCTTGCCCTGCTTCTGTGCCTGTAAATCTTTATCAAGGCCCCAAAATGTTAGTCCAAGTTCTTCTTTTGGGAAAAAAAAACTCACTGTAAAAGTTTGTATTTGATCATTCAAATCTGTCCATCCTGTTTTAATGCCTGAGAACTGAATCTGAGGGGAAGTTCTTGTTCATGGGCTGCTAAGAAGTTCTTTTTCATATTATTGTAATGGGGGGAGGAAAGCGTGTTTTCAAAAGTTCATACTTCCTTCTCTATAGAACACATTCTGAAACCTGGAGGGTTATGAGGTTTTTCAGTTTGAGAGATCATATGCCTTGGCCTCAGAGACTTCTGGAAACAGGAATTAGAAGGGAAATAAGAAGACGGTAGAGTTTGGGAGCTTCTTTTGAGAGCCTACAAAAAAAGAGAAATGAGAAAGGAGACAGGTGGACAGGGACAGCCTGGAGGTACAGAGCAGGGCGAGGATGGCAGCATGCTTCCTTCAGTGCTGGGGTACACCAACATTCCTAAAAATGCCATCTGTGACTCAGATCTCTGCCCCTCGGAATGCTGCATCTCTATCAGAGAACAGTCGTTCAGGATGCGCCAATGACCGTGGAGCAGGAGGAGGTCTATGTCCTTACTGTGGTTCAACTCTGTTGGATAAAAGCAACCCAGAAGGAGTAAGTGATATGACAAATGGCTTGACTGAAGAAATCCCACCATCACCAGGAGAGCACAGTCTGAAAATTTCAGGAACCTTGGGGAAAGCTTTAGACTCCTATGGAGTATAAAAAGTGATGCGTGAGAGCATCATGCCTGGAATGTCAAGAGCAGGAAGGCCTCCATTGTCATAGAAATCCCATCCAGCATGTGAGACGTTTCTATAGTGGACTAATCTGGGGTGTGTGCGAAGATTAACCTTGGGATATCCTCAAACATGGGTAGCCCGTGATTTCATAACTTATTTTTGCTCAATGTGCTCTGGCCCTCACCTTTTAACTTCTACTGCAAATGTCCCTCCTACTTTGTCATTCATTGGCTCTGAATATACACCAAGATCAAAACCTTAATCACTAACTTGCCACCCGCTATAAATTTCAGGGAGTCGTGGCTACCACCCAGTTATTGCGTAGAAACGCTATTTTCCCACTTCCGATATGAACCCTCGTCTCGGTCCCCACTTCCCTGTGGCAGTTTCATTGTTTGCTTCTCCTCCATGCCTTCACGGCCAGCCCCTCCCTTTCAAACAGGGGCTTCAAGTCCTCTTCAATCCTTAGTGAACTCCAGTGACCTCAGGCGGATACAGTTGCTTGGGAGACCAGTTCATCAAGAGCTGCAGACAGCAAGGGCTGAGGTGAGCCATCAGCTCCTCAGAACTATGGTCTAGAACTGCCCTGAACCAGATTAGTAACAGTGACCTGAAGGTGAAAGGCTCTTTATTCCATTACCCCCGTCCCGAGCGATCTCCCTAATCCAGCATCCCTTTGTTTAATTGAAACATTATTTTCCCCTCTGTAGGCGAGGGCACTCAGGTTGGTGCGAGCCGATTTCCATCTCCACTGACTTACCTCTCAAGCAATTACATCCACAGGTACAAATTTACTTTGTTCCTTCCTGGGATTCAGCGTTAAAGACGAAACCTCCAAAGCTCAACATGTTTTCCTCCCAGGCTGACCCAGGACACACATTGATTAAGCTGGTGCTTTGAAAGGCTTGAGCTGAGAGAGCCGAGGAGAATATTTCTCTTGGGATGTGTCTGCAACCAGCGGCGGGAAGCGAGTGGAGAAGATCGCGAGCCCACAGTTAGAAAACAAAGATCAAGGCCAGGCTGTTCTGGAAGTTGCCTAGTGTTTTCCCAGTCTTCTGCACCCATTGTTGATTTAAATGCCGCTCATCCGTAAACACTCTCTGAGACATTCAGGTTCTTGCATGAGCCCGGTAGTGAGAGAGACTGGGGACATCCTTTAGTGACCTGGGAGATGCTTGTTGTACCTATTAGGTAGACTATGGAAGAAAGGTTCGGGAACTGGCTGACACGGCACGTGTTTTTGCCGAATGACAGCTGTAGGAAATTCACGCTGACTGCCTCATTTTCTGAAGTTGCATTCCCCTCACCCCCAGATCAGGCGTCTGCCTTTATCACAGCTGAGAAGCAAACACTGTTTCAACACCATCATGGGGCTTTTTACTGCTGAAGTCAAGCCACAGGCCTTCTCTTAGACTTTGCTCTCTCTAACACCGAATGTCATGAAATCTATCTCTGTTCAAAATGTCCTCTTCATTTGATTGTGGGGATCACTTTGGTTTTGTAGCCATGTTTCCTCCTTTGCTTCAGTTCCACTTTCATGGCTGGTTCATTGGGTCTTACTCCTGCAGACCCTCAGAATACTTGTCTGTTATCTCTGGTTCCTTCCTTCCTCCTCCTCCTCTCCCTCCTCTTCTTCTTTGTTCTCTCCTGTTTTCTTCTTCAGGCATAAGATCTTACTATGTACTATTGCACCCTTGGCTGGCCTTGAATTCAGAATTCTGCCTTCCTCTGCCACCTAGTACTGGAATTAAATGTATCACCATGCCTTGCTTGTCATTTTCTGTATAATCCTGTCAGAACTAGAAACCTTGGTCTAGAGGTAAGCCTTGGAAGGATGGGATCATGAAAATGGCTAGCCTTTCTGTCCATGAACAGGGGAATCTTTCGGCCCATGTCTTCTTCCATTTCGTCCAATAATGTCTTTAGCCAGTAAGTTTTGAGTATTTTTTTTTTTTGAGAGAGAGAACACTATTATAAATGACATTGTTTTCAAAATTAAGTTTCTGGTTGTTCCTAATCCAAAGAAATGCAACTGAATTTTGATTTACACCTCTGCCAAGTTCACTTATTATTTCTGCCCACTGTTTGGGTATTTCATAGGACTGTTAAGATGGTAACTCTCTTGATGAAGATATTTTAATTACTTTGCAATCGAGCTGTCGTTTTTTTTAAATTTGTTTGTTTGTTTTATTATTTGTTTGTTTATTTCTTGCCTACTGAACCATTGAGAATTTCCAACATTATCCTGAGTCTCGAACTCAGAGATTCACTTGCTTCTGCCTTCAAAGGGCTGGGATTAAAGGCGTGTGCCACTGCTGCCTGGCTTGTTGATCTTCTTTTTATAAATAGTTATTCACTTGATCTAATCATTATTCCCTTTATCATGTTATTGGTTATGTGGATAGTTTGTCATTTTTTTTTTATTTTATGCTATCTAGTTCTTCATTTTATAGTTTAAAATTCTAGGATAATTTTGCTGTAAGAGAATATTTAGCTTCTCTGTTCAGTCTTGACTCAAATAATTTGGGGTTTTAAGGTTTATTGCTGGCTCATTTCAAAATAGACCAGCCTAGCTGAGACAAGGGAGGCATCTGTGAGAAGTATTCACAGACTAAAGCAGACCATTTAAAGGTGACCATCTCATTCCTTTATCTGGCTCTTCATTGGTCCCTCATCATCATCCCCCTCCTGTTCCTCCTTCCGGAAGGCAGCATGCTAGTCCAAACTGTGCACAGGGAATTGCTCCAGAAATCCCATTCACATGCTCAGTGAACTTGCGTCAGAAACGTACTGAGCATCTCACAAGGACAAAGCAGCTAGTTTTCAAAGTTTTTAAACCAAACAAAATGCTAGCTACAAAGGCCAATTTCCCTTAGTTTTACATTCACAGGTAGATTGAGCCATCAAAAACTTTGTATTTTCTTATTGCAAATCATTAAACCTTTATAAGGGTATGAATTACTTCATAATCTCTAATACAATCATTAACTACTAGATAGACTTTGTTGTGTAATATAGGAAAACACTCTGTCAGAGACTCAAATCAGAAACGGACTCTGAACAGTACACTTGATCATTCAGTCCATTTTATTTACAATTTCCAAAACTGCAATGTTTGTTTTACTTTACTTTTAAAAGAATGAATAAAATATAAAATAATAAGACAGAAATATAGAGCCAGAGTGTAGAGTTAAACAGCCCATGTTATTTAAATTTAATTTGAATGAACTTATATTCAATTTTCATAAACTTATTGAAATTATTTCCAATCTGCTTCTTGCAGGGAGGATTTTTGGAGAACTCTCTGACTGCATAGGCTGAAAAGAGCAAGTTGGCTGGAGCTAAACATGAGGTTGGAAACATTTTCCAAGTGAGCATCTTGACCAGCAGGAATGATCAGCCAGAACCAGAACTGAAGCAAGCACAGCTTCACTTAGGTGTGTATGTTCAGCCT
The DNA here is from genome assembly GCF_000317375.1 of Microtus ochrogaster. Lineage (NCBI taxonomy): Eukaryota > Metazoa > Chordata > Mammalia > Rodentia > Cricetidae > Microtus > Microtus ochrogaster. Next base: position 4,761,154 of record NW_004949107.1, on the reverse strand, counting down.
CAGCTTGAGCAGCAACTCAAACCGCCCACTAAGGCCCTCTCAGCTGACCTGAGGTCAAACCTCTCCACTCCTGCTCAGTTCCCTAAATTAGAAAGCAAACGCCAACAGACTTAATGCTCTACAGAATAATTTGATTGATATTTACTACTTCCTCCAGTCAGTGGATAACTTCGAGTCTGATGAGACGCCTAGAGAAGGAGCTCTGTGTGCACCCGAGTGAGGCTCACCACAGCACGGGCTCTGTGCTGTGTTGGAGTCGAATTATCACTTTCATCAAATGCTTTTACATTCCACTTTCTGTGACAGTCCTAGCCCTTTCCAGATGGCTGGGGCTCTGTGCTCAGGGCTGTGGGTGATCTCTCTAGATGCTCGATTCTCTTCCGAAATGTGCGGTGCCGTGAGAACAAAAGATTTTCATTTAGATTGTAAGAGAATCAAACAGGCAGTCTTTGTACCCTACAGAAGCCTTTCTCTCAAGGAGAAATAGGGGGAAGGGAAGGGGAGAGATGAGGAGAAAATAGAAGACAGGAGCAGAGGGGAAGATGAGCTGAGAGACAACCGAGTTTTCGTATCCTGGACAGTACAGACTCAGGGAACCCAAACCCTCTGAATTCTAACATTTTCTTCACTCATTCAGTCTTATTAACATCATGTATGCATCTAGAAAAAAAATAGCATTCACTCTGGATTTTTCCCCTTATTCTTTTCCTTAGAATTTTTCTAATAATTTAAGGATGGTGATGAAATAACTTTATTTCTCTAAAGGCACACTTGTAGTTAGGTTATGGTTTGTGACGGTCAGTTAACAGTCAACTTGACAGTCTACAATCACCTTGAAAGAGAGTCTCAGTGAGGGATGCTCTAAATCAGGTGAGCCTGTGGGTGTGTCCATGGAGGATTCTTAAGTACAGTAATCGGGATGGGAAAACCTGCACACTTTGCTAGTACCAATCCCTAGGCAGGGGGTCCTGAACTATACAGTGGTGGAGAAAGTACATTATTTCACTCTATTTAACACAAGTGTTATGGTCAGGGAGATCCTTATTGTGTACAGAGCAAACAATACAAAGAAAATACGCTATCATCCACCAGTCATCATCCGTTTATCATATTTCTAAAATTCACACAATAGAATGCAAAAGCATATCACATAAATGCTATGTCATTTTGCATAGGTGTTTATTTAAATGCGTATGCAAATAAGCGCTCCTATGGCACCAGGAGGGGAGCGAGCATGCTTGGTAGGAAGGGAAGAGAGACCTTACCGAGAAGACAACATAGAAGAGTGGTTTCTCAGGGTGACACAGTGAAACACTGGGGTTGCTACAGCCAGAGCATCAGGAAGACAGATGGCAAGGGCAAAGTACGTGCATCAGGAGCAGGGTTAGGAGTGTTCACAATCGAGTTTTAAAAGAGCTAGCTTTGAATGGGTCTTCTCATTGGAGGCTGTTAACCATAACTGTAGGCCAGGACATAAGGAGAAACGTAGTATGTCTACATTTCTGCTGGTGGGCCTGTTGCAGTATGCTACAAATACCCATGCGGAGCATGTTCTTGCACTGTCATGGTGACAGCGCCATGGTGACAGGTTTTGGAAAGCATGCTTGTGTGGTGTGGCTTGTGGCTCTAGACCAGCAGTGGTCAAGACATGGGTTCTTTACGGACAATGCTGTGGAAACCTCAGCCACTTTCTTCACACACAGTGTGAAGAACAAAACGACGTGTAAGTATACGTACTCATAAACAAATGCTTAGAAATCTTCAAATATGTCTAAAACAATATTGAAGCCGGTGTAATGACATCAATTTCTAGATTGTCTGGGGTGAATCATATCCTCAGAAGCCTTATAATCAGGAGAAGCTGAGGTTCTACTCCATTGCTCTGTTTTGAGGGAAGATTTAGTGAGGGGTAGAGAGAAAACAAGAGTGAAGGACAACTTCAAATTATTTGGTTCAGTAAGTAGCAGCACAGTTCCCAAAACAGAGAAATGTGGGCAGAAGGGCAGGGCAGGAGCCCCAGACCTGGGGTCATGGTAAGGTTGGAATGCCTTTGCCTCTCGGGCATCTGCTTTAGCTTTACAGAGACGCCATCAATCTCTAGAGGGAGAGGATTCAAGTTGGAATTTATTATCTCACTTGTAGAAACTAGCTGTTGAAATAAAGCTGCCCTGTGATGCCTTAATATTCTCTCTCTCTCTCTCTCTCTCTCTCTCTCTCTCTCTCTCTTTCTCTCTCTCTCTTCTAACAAACCCTACAGAGGAATTGGTCCCATCTTCTCACTTCTGGCAAGTGCTAACATCATTTGCACTGTTGGTATTGGCTGCATCCTGCCAGTCAGATGGCCTTCTTCTCCCTGACAGTGCACATAATCCTCTCTATGGATGTGGCCGTCTCTGTATCGGAATTTTCTCTCTCTTTTTTTGCTATGAATAAGCCAGTCACATTACTTAGGATCTACCCCAAGAACCTCATTTTAACTTGATTCGATTTGTAAAGACCATGTCTTTAAATAAGACCACCCCCCAAGTTACAAGAAGTGAGGTCTTTGGGGTATCTCTTGCATGATAAGGGTGAGGGAAGCTCAGTAAAACCTGTCACAGTATCTAAGCAAGGAGGTTACCTAGACACAGGTCAGTGAGGTACCCTAAAATCAGGAGACAGGTTTGTACTGGAGATGAAAACACTGAAATTGCTAGGATTGTTAAGCCATGGAAACAGAAATGAGTGAACTTGTCAGAAACAGAGTGTAAACAAAGTAAAGGTGGGAATTGTGGCAGAAGTGTTGTTTCCAGTGGGGATGATGTCTTTTAGTGTCTCATGCATGTGGAAAATATAAGTATTATGAATCAGTCAACTTTGAGAGAACACTGAATTTATCTTAGAATCATTTTTGTTATGGAGGCAAATAGCGCACGAGGTTTTTATTTAGGGAAGCTGAATAAGAAAATAGCATGGAATTAAGAATAAGTAAGAATGACCCTGAAAATGCATTCAAATATCTGGTGCTGAATTCAAGCAGAATAATCATTAAAGCTAATAAAGAATCAAAGTTGATTGATGTGGGTGCTGTATGGTGTAAAATACCCGATTGCAAATGGGTGTTACACTTTCAGGTTCAATTTGTGAACTGTTTATGGTTCTGTAAAAAGACAAATGATTTCTCCCAAAGCAATGTCTTTAACTGATGATTGAATTCAAAGTTAAATGTGGTTTTCCAGACCAGCCCAAAAGTTTGGGAAAGGAGACTGTTGGAGATACCTCCTTACTATCCCAAATGAGTTGATAATACTTAAAAAACATAATCTAGACCATCATTCAGTTCAATGTCCTGTATAACACTATTATTATGCAATGAAAGAGAAAGGCTAGAGAAATATATGAGAGAATTCATCACATTGCATACAGGTCAGGTCAAACGCATGTTTCAATAGCAGTAGCAACAACAATAAAGGAAAAATGAGCAAAGATAGTGACTGCGGCTGGGTGTGATGGGAAGCTAAGGCAGGGGCATGGCTGTCAGTTCCTGGCTAGCTTGAGCTACACAGTGATCCCCAGGCCAGTCTAAGATGTACCATAAGATCCTGTCCCCCAAACAAAACAAGTGGGAAATGATTGCATTTGCTATTGGTATTAGCTAGTGGAGTCTTGTTGGTGAATGGTATCTCAGTAGAAACCTTAGTTCATATTTTGTTAAAAAAAAAAAGTAGAGTAGATAAATTTGCTTTCTCCACTTTAGGCTTTTTCATTTGTTAGTTTGAGTTCGAAGGACACTGAAATTTTTTTTGTAAGGTTAAGCTTAAATGGTGTTTAGTTAGTTTTGTCAACTAATAAATTGGTCAGTAAGAATTCTTGATGGTAGCCTGGTCTTCAGAGCTAGTTTCGGCATGCCCAGGGCTACACAGAGAAACCCTGTCCCAAAAAGAACAAAGAGTTGTTGATAGAAAAGAAACTAAAACCAACAAGTACTTGAAGTTAGAATCAGTATATGATCCAGCTATTACAATGAGGTACATTTTCCAAAGAACAGAAATTAGTTTTCATGTAAACCAGCACTCCCTGCCGTGCCACCCACCATAGCCAAGTTACAGAATGAGCCAGCTGCCCATCATCTGATGAATGGATGAAGAAAACGTGTGTGGGTGTGGACACGCCACACCTCGGCAGATACGCTGGAGGTTTCTTCAGTCAGAAAGAAGAGAAAAATTGTGTCATCTCCAGAAAAAATGGATGACACAGAAACCTAGGTGAAGCAAAACGAATCAGCCTCCCAAAAGCAGGTTTCAAATTTTGACTTTCACATGTGGACTTTAGGTAGGAAAAAGGACATGAAAGTGGAGGAACTCGAACTAGAAACATGGAAGGGGAAACCAAAGAGTGACCATAAATGGGAGGAAGAAGAGAGAGTCATATGTCTGTGTTGGAATGTCAAATGAAGCCTAACCCTGCACAGTAAATCCATGATAACTTTACAAAAGGAAAAAGAAAAAAGATTTCTTGACAGAAAGATGAACATTTGCACCCTACAAACATGACCATATTTTTATTCTTGAGAATAAGTAATTCTTAAACTATATCAACATCTGGATAACCTCCTCTCCACTCCCTCCGTAGAAGGTTGATCAGTAAGAAAGTAGAGAAAAGAACCTGGGACTTGAATTCACACCTGAATTCATAATGCTGCCTTTGTTGAGTAACAATGTAGCATTTCCAGAATTTTTTTGTTTTCCCTAGCGGTAGATGTCCACATTTTGAAAACCATAGCAATATTATTCTCTTGAAAAAATAGATATAGAAAAAATGACTTAGTCCATAAAAATCCCAGTGGTATTTAGTATTTAAGATATCAATAAGTAGCTTCCTAGGAAATATTATGTGTTTTTGCCATTTTTATGTAGCCAACAAAATTGTTGCCACTGTTTATTTTGTATTCCATCCAGATTGTTTATTGGACTACATTGTAAAAATAGTAAATATATATGAATGTTCATATAACATATGTTATATATTATATATGAACACATTTTGCATTATGTTTGATTTTATTCATGAAGAAGAAACATTTCCAATCTTTCAGGCACCTCTAGGGTAATCTACATTGTTCTGTTCAGGTTGCGGGAATGTAACTGATGCCTCTGTACCAGCATGGATCAGTTCACTGCTTAAGACAAGCACTGTTCTTTTTTCCTTGAGCAAGAGTTGTTAATAAATCCTTATTCATTTCACACCTTCATTTCCCCAACTCTATAAAGGTGCTACATTCAAGGTAGAATGTAATTAACTTAGAAAAGGCCATTTTGGATAAGCAAATAACTGGATTGTGGAAGCAAGAAAGGAGCTGTGTAGAGGCTGATTCCAGTCTGCCTGAAACCAACAGCAGAGAACGCACCTCTGCAACCCATGGGCGCCAGAAGAGGAGCAAGAGATCTCAAAATTGAGAAACCTGCAATGCTTGTCATCCCTCCACCCTACTATTGCCCTATGGAGGAAGAGGATCCTGAAAGAGTGTAGGAGAAGATGGAAGGCTGTGAAGCATCCTACTGGAAACAGAGCCCAAGGTGCCATACACTACAGAGAGTAGCAAAAGTGCAGTTCGAGTCTGAGCACCACACCCACGGAATAGTAGCAGCGGCTCTGTGGATCACAGGAAGTGCGTGAACTTGATGCAGAATCTGAATGGCTAAAACTACCGTAACCATAGGGGACAGGTCCTGTCCAAACCAAGAAATATTGACTGGGAATATAGTTTGCCTATTTCTGCTAATATAAAAGGAAGTTGAGATGCTGACAAAGGAGAGAAGATAAATTTTGAAAATGAAGAGATAAATCAGCCAAAACTAACAAAACAACAACAACAAAAAACACAGAGAAAAATCATGAACAGATAAAACCAAACATGAATGAATTTCATGGGTGGATGACAGGTTTGAGACAATACAGAAGAAAAAATTAGGAACATGGTTAAAATTTTCAAGAAGTATGGAATATATTCAAGAAAGTACATTATGAATTCATAGGGTGGGATATGGGATTACTAAGTCAATGACTTAACAACATAGTCAGTGAAACTTTAGTTGAAAATTTCCCTAGCTTAGACGAAGAAACAAACATTTACATGCAGGAAGTGTTTAGACTCCAAGAAGACATGACCAGAGAGGACACATCATAGTAAAGATGTCCAAAAATGCAATTGAGCCACACTAAAATCTATATGGGAATAACACAAAATAATAGAGAGGAACAGAAACATCAGAATAACAGCAGATATGTTGTCAGCAACACTAAAATCAGAAAAGCATGTAATAATATATTTCAAGCACAAAAGAAGTAACTGTCAACCAAGATTACTATGCCTAGCAAATTTATCTATTAAAATTAGTGGCAAAAATAAGATTTTTTAATGACAAATACAAGTTTAAGCAATTCATGAAAAGTAAGATAGCAACCCAGATAATTCTTAAAGGAATACTGTACACAGAAGAAGGAAACAGTTCCTTCCATAAAACACAAGGAAGAATTTATTTTATGGGAGGAGCAGGTAATAACTGGAAAAGAATAAATCATGTCCTACAGAGCAAACCCTAGCAAACATCCGCTGAGCACCAATGAACCAACTAACCAGAGCAGCAACCAATAAAATCATCATTGATAGAAAATTCTTCTTATAATAATCTGAAATACAAATCACTTTAACTTACTATAGAGAGGAGGAAAGAAGGGGGAGGAAGAGGGAGAAGGAGAGGGAGAGAATTTATTGGAATTATTTATTTACATGTTGTTGTCCCTCTAATCCAGCAGTGGGAAGACACATCTTTTAAATCTAGGTCTAGAGGTAGAAAGACACATCTTTAATCTGGGCCACACCTTCTGCTGGCAGTCTATGTAAATGATATGGAAGGAGGAAGCTTTCTCTCTTTGCCTGCTGGCACTTGTTAGCTCTTGCCGTTCAAGCAAGTCCATTCCTTCATTGGCATTAGAGCCTACTTCTTTGGGATTCCAGTGTCTATTGACAACCAGCTGAGACATCTGGCCTCATTGACTGAGCAACTTCTGGATTCTTGTGCTTTCTGTGCACAGTCAGCCATTGCTGGATTAGATGGACAACAACCTGTAAATGAAAAAGATATAAAAGGGATAAAAATAGAAAAGAAAAACTAAACTATCATTACTTGCATGGTTCTACGTGTAAAAGATCCCACAGACTCTGCCAGAAAGCTTTAGATATGATTGAAATTTTTAATAAAGTTAAGGAGATTTTACATATGTAAGTAATGAACTTGCTTAGAAAAAATAGGAAAAATCCTCTTCATGATAAATTAAAAATAGAAAAATAAAATACTTTAGGAATAAATATCCAAGAATGTGAAACACCTCAATAGAAAACTTTTAGACGTTTCAAAATGAAGCTAACATGTACTCGATGATTGAAACCCCTCCCCCTCCATGTTCCTGACTGCAGAAATGACATTGAAAATGGATATACAACTGAGAGTTATCTACAGGTTCAATGCAACTCCCATCATTCAATTCCAAATTCTTCATAGAACTAGAAAAAGAATCCTAAAAGTTATATGTAAACACAAAAGACCATGGATATCCAAAGCAATTTTAAGCACAAAGAACACAGCCAGAGGTATCACAGTATCTTACCTCAAACCAAACTGTAGAGACACAGTGACAAAGAAAACATGGTTCTGTCTCAAAAATAGACATGTAGACAAATGGGACACAGTAGATGGCTTTCTTAGTTAGGGTTTCTACTGCTGTGAAGAGACACCGCGACCATGGCAATTCTTAAAAGGAAAAAAAAATGTATTTGAGCCTGGTTTACAGTTTCACAGGTTTAGCCCATTATCATCATGGTGGGAAGCGTGGTGGTGCACAGGCAGGCTTGGTGCTGGAGAGACAGCTGAGAGTTCTCCATCTGCACCTGCAGGCAGCAAGAAAAGACTACCACACTGAGACCTCAATGCCTACCCCCAGTGATACCCTTCCTCCAATAAGACTATACCTATTCCAGTAAGGCCACACCTATGTATCGTGCTACTCTCTATGGGTCTATGTGGACCATTTTTATTCAAATAACCATAATGACCCAGAAATAAAACCACAGAGCTATGACACATAATTGTCGAAAACACACTGGAGAAAAGACAGCCTATTCAACAAATTGTGTGGACAGAACTTGATATCCACCTTTAGAAGAATCTGTGTTGCTCATCATCTCAAAAATCAATTCAAAGTGGATCAAAGACCTTAATTTAAAGATTGAAAGACTAAACCTGCCAGAAGAAATGATAGGAAAATTATTTCAAGATATGGATATATATATATATATATATATATATATATATATATATATGACCTAAGCACATCAAATAATCCCAAGATGACAAAGTGGATTACATAAAATTAAAATCCTTTGCATAGCAAAAGAAATCAGTATCAGGGGGAGTAGATAGTCCACAGAATGAGAAAATATTTGCTAGCCATATATCAAACAGGAGTTACTACCTAGAATATATAAAGAACTCCAAATATTACACACAAAATCTGCACACCCAAAAATCTTACAACAATTCACATAACTGCCAATCAATGGGCCAATGAACTGAACAAACATGTTTTGAAAGGAGAAATAGAAATGGCAAAAATTATTGCTCAATATCCTTAGCCATTAAAGAATTCTAATTAAAATTACTTTCTGATTCCATCTCTCCCTAGTCAGAATGAGTTAGCATCAAGAAAACAAATGACAATAAAAAGCTAGTGAGGATATGGAAATGCATTTATTCCCTGATGGTGTGGCCACTGTGGCAATCTGTGTGGAAGTTTCTATGAAAGCCGAAACAAGAACTACCACATGGGTCAGCTACAACACGAAACTGTAGATCCCGCGAAGTGATACTTCACATCCATGGTCTTCATGTTTCATAACAACAAGGAAATAAAATCAGCCTAGATAGCTCTCAGCAGATGACACATGGGTGGGAAAATGAAATTTACAGGAAATGTATTACATTCGCTGAGATGACCCGAGCTCAGAACAATGAACACCGTAGGTTCTATCTCATGTGTGATCCAGTATTTTATTTTCTATACCTGAGTGTTTGTGTGGGAGTGAGTGTGCTAAAGGCCCAGAGATGAGAGCTGGATCTATGAGATGGGAGAACAGAGGCTTCTAGGGAGGTGTGTGGGTAGCACAGTAGAACACATGTGACATGAAGGAAGGTGTGTGTGAAAACGAGGGGGCAGGAAGATGAGGGGGATGAGTGGAGGGAGTTTATTCAAATGAAGTTTGTCGGAAACTTCAAGAGGAAACTCTCTGATTTGCATGGTAATTTAAAAGTCTACAAGATTTTGAAAAACAAAGATATTATGTTTTTAAAAATCAGTTTTTGGAGATTTCTTATGAGATCTAATTTATTTGTCTCTCTATCATTTATCTATGATCTATCATCTATCTATCTATCTATCTATCTATCTATCTATCTATCTATCTATCTATCTATCTATCTATCTACCTGTCATTTTGGTTTTTTTGAAAGAGGGTTTCTCTGTGGAGCCTTGTCTATTCTAGGAAAAGCTCTATAGACCACACTGGCATACAACTCACAGAGTGCTGGGGTTAACTAAAGGTGTGAGCCATCACGCTTACATATTTATTTGTTTTTTTTTTAAAGGTTGTTCAGAAATGTCTTTTAAAGAAAATTGCGTTTTTGTGTTTAGAGAGCTAACTGGCCTATAAGCAGCTAATACCTGGGGCTTAGATAATAGTTTAGCCCAAGAAATACCTTTTAAATTTTGTCAGAAACCAAAACAAGTTAAATAAATTCCACTTGACACAGATTTGTAACATGGAAAGAGAAAATTAAGATGGCTTGCAAAATTACCTCTTGGCCTTTGGGCTAAGGTCAAGGATAAAGTGGCTTGTAAATCTTTTGAATGTGCTCAGTCTCTTTTTTCTTAATGTTCAGTTTTTTTTTTTACTAGTAAATAGCTGAATTATTTATTTGTGATATCCATAAGTGTGGCTACTCTATTTCTTTTCAGTAAAACAATTTTCCCTATCAGTTTGTGTGTGTTTGTGCTTGTGAGTGTGTGTTTGTGCATGTGATGTGAGAGACTGATATGTATGTGTGTGTGCGTGCATGTGCACTTGTGTGTGTGAGTACATGTGCAAATGTGTGTGTGTATATATGTGTTTAATAAAGCACAATTTGAATTAGACAGCATGTTAGCCAAGCTGGACATACACCCGTTTTCTTTATAGATCGCACCTAAAACACCAGTGTGCATAGCTGGCTCATTCGCTTGTCATCCCCACAGCTGGGCCAGCGGCAGCAGCAGTGGACCTGATGGTAATGGCAGTGGTGGGGAGGTGGCTCACTGTAAGAAGAAAACCATAAGACTGCCTGGGAGTGGTTACAGATGGAGCCCCTCTCAACTGCCTCCTAAAGCCCTTTCCCCTGCTGGTTTGCTCCCTATAACCCTGGAAGCTGCTTCTATGACTGTTTATTTGGGGCTCTCCCCATTTGCCCACTGTCTCTAGTCTCTCATCTCAGAGATCTCCACCACCCCATTTTGTGCTGCGGTTGTAGATGAACTGGATTTTAAATGTTCGGTTTTCAAACTAACCAGCTGTGCCGACCGGGAGAAGAACGGCCTGCACCTTTGTCCCGAAGGCTTGAAGTCTTGCTGTCTGTCAACTGCTTATCCAGTGACTCAGAAAACTTGTCTGGAGAGAGCCTTTGCACGAGCGTAACACTTCCATCACTCAAGTCTGGCACCTTCGCACCCACAGCTCATGCGACAAGTACTGCTGTAAATGAGCTCACATCTGGAGCAGAAATGCGTGGAGTCCTCTCTGACACCTTGTTAAGAGTTACGAATTATTCAGGTTCAAGATGGAGTACAAGGATTTCACAAAAGTTCAGAATCACAGCGGACCTGGTACCGAATGGACTGCACGCTGGTTGTTTTCCTGACATAGTCTGGTAACCTCACTGATCTGTGCTTAGTCCCTGTGTAGTGTGCTATTTGCAAAAGGTCAGGAAATCTCTCTTCTCGTCTCTCTTGGGCGCACTACAGAGATGTGTAATTTCTGTGGAGTGGAAGTCATTCAGTCAATGAAGACTTGCCATAAATATTCATGGAAAACTTTGGACAAAAAGTTAAGAAGTGAGCCTAAATAAATCACACCCGCCCCTAGGGGCAATGGGGAGCTCCAACCATCTGCCTGGGCTTTCTTGCAACATGTTCTGTAAGTCAGTACTGCTTTCATAGCAGCCCTTATAGTCTCTGTACCAGAATCGATCAGTGGAAAAGAAAACGAGCAAATTGGAGGCGCTTAAACTAAGTACCCACGCCTCATCTCCTCGCTAGATTTCTTATCTTTAAAAACAAAGAATTTTAAAATTCAGCCCTGCTCCCATGCAGCCAGATGTATGTCAGCCTACATAAAATCACTGGGAATTTAGAGTTTGTTGAGCATTGTGAATACTGCTATTGAACTCACTGGAAAGAAAGAAAGAAAGAAGTATGTCAGCCTACATAAAATCACTGGGAATTTAGAGTTTGTTGAGCATTGTGAATACTGCTATTGAACTCACGGGAAAAAAAGAAAGAAAGAAAGAAAGAAAGAAAGAAAGAAAGAAAGAAAGAAAGAAAGAAAGAAAGAACCCAATTAAACAGCACTCATTTGTTCTGATCCAGTCTATGAATTATAGTTTGTAGAGAGGTGTAAGTCTCACTCTTCTCATTGAAGATGTGTACATAATAGGAAGTGTTTGCATGGCTTGTAGGCATACATGCCTATTCCAGCATTGCAGTTATGCCTCGATGGGTAAGGTGTTCGCTGTGCAAGAAAGGGGAATCCTAATTCAGCTCCCGAACACCTATATATGCTCACCTATAATCCCCACACAGCAGGCAGACAGATGGATGCACAAAACTCGCTGCTAGAAAGTGAGCCCCATGCTCAGCAAGAGACTCCGTCTCAAAAACAACGTGGAAACCAATGGAGGGAAGCGCCCAACAGCTACCTCTCATCTTCATGAGCACCTGTGCGGAGCACACCCACATACTTGTGCACATACACGGATACCCCACAAAAGCACAGTGAGTAAATACTCTTACCCTTTAGTAGCAATGGTGAATTTTGTCTTTATAACAAATTTCAGACTCAAATTTTACACTTTTTTAGCCAAAGATCATCTTAAAGGTTATCTAAGTGAAATTATATAAAAAGAATAAATTCTAATGTTCTACAACCCAGTAGGGTGTCAACAGCTCATAAAATTTTATTATTCTTTTTACAAAGCACTAGAAGAGCTAAAAGGTTTCCAGCACACACAAAAGAATAAATTTTTAAGTTTATGAAAATATGAATTACCCTAGTTTGATCATTACACACTGTTTATATGTATTAGGCTATTGAACCACACCCCATAAAAGTATTAAATCATTCCATATCCGTGATGAAATAAAGAAGTAAGAGAAATGAGAAAGCAGAAGTTACCTGTCCTTACAAATCCAGTCATGGGCTGGAGAGCTGACTCATTAATAAGAATACCTGTTGCTTTTACAGAAGACCAGGGCTCAGTTCCCAGAACCTGTTGGTAATTCACAATCACCCATAAATCCAGTTACAGGATATCAGCAATCGTTTTTGATCTCTATGGGCACCATGCACAGATACGATACATATACACACATAAAAACAAAACAATCAAGGTCAGAAAATAAAAAAAATAAAAAGGAAAGAAAACCTTCCTAGCATATACTTCATGGGTTGACAATGATGTCAGAAATGCTGTGCAAAAAGGCCTTTCATAAATCATATACTTTATCTTCCTCAGCCTTGTCAAGGTTAGGCACATCCTTGAATCATCCTCCAAATAAACCAACCATGTTGGTGCATTTTAGTGTTCAATTACCAAAGAACACAAATACACAACCTTTGCGGCCATATGACATGGAACCCAGCCCCAATGGCAGTCAAAGCATAGACTTGCCTGACATAACCAATACCATCTAAAAGAAAGAATTTGTAAATCTGTTCATAAAAAGTAATTAAAATACTCAAACTAAGCATGCTTTGTTTATTTGCCTTGACTCTCATTCATTAATTTCTCTGTTTTACCACTAAATAATATGGAAAACTGCATTCATCCAATAAATTCAAACATTGGATATGAGTGATAAAATCCAGACCACTAGGTAGATCTGACAGCTCCAGGATGACATCAGTCTTGTTCCCCATGATGCTTTTCTTCAGTAACAACTTTGTTGTTATTATTATAATTACTCCTATTATTACTATTTTAGGCATAGGTCATTCTGAAAGGACCTGTGACTCCAGCAGGCCCTCAATCAAATGACAGTGGGACAATAATAAGTCCACCTTATTTCTCAATTTTTCCTGGGTGTGTGTGTGTGTGTATGTGTGTGTGTGTGTGTGTTTTTCAGGTATCAAAATAACTCTGACATCTTCCCACAAACCACCGTGATATCTATTTTTACCTACATGAATATCGTGGAAGGTAGATACCTAATTAGTTTCCTGAAAATTAGGGATGGTGCCAGCAGAAGGTTATTTTATCTTGCTGACTCTACATTGTAAAGGAGAGAGGACCACACCTGAGGTGCCACCCCTGGCAGTTTCTCATGTATAATAGCAGCAGGACAGCAAGACCAAGGACCATTTCCGGGTGTGCTTTACTGTGTGATCTTGGGCGAGCTACGTCTTCTCCTCTTATAATTAGATATCCCCCATTTTTAACACAGCCACTAGCAGATATTCAATGAACAATTTAGAAAATGACTTTTCATCTTAAAATACAGTTTTTCAGTGGACAAAGGTAAATGTTCCTTCTTTTGTGCCTGGACCCTCCATCTAACAAGATTTATTTCCCATCACATTTTTCTCTAGTATGCACTTAGGAGCCCCAGGTGAGAAACAAGCAGTTAGCCTTTGGAAGTCCTGTAGGTAATAGGCAACAGTCCTCACATAAATTCTTCTAAAATGGGCTTGGTGAAACATGAATATACCATTCCAAGTGCAAGCCCAAACTCAAAGTTTTTCTTTCGTATAGACTATTTTCCAGGGATTCCCAAGCATGCGTGTTTCACAGTTCAACTGTGAAATAATATCTTCAGATCACCATCCAGGGATCTTGAGCCATAGCTGAAAGAAACTAGTCCAGAAAAAAAAGCATTTGCTTCGGTGGTATTGCTGTGATTTTGCAAGGTTTATTATTGTGTTAATAATCACCAAGCTATATGATTAGTACATGCAAGTCTCTGAATGTGCAAATCACAGACAATGCTGGTTTTGGTCAATATGACTTCCCTTTTCCTTTTCCATGGTCCTTTCTTCTCACTGAAGCAGTGATATCACACTTTCTGAGGTTCAACTGGCTGTGATGTCACTATCCAGCGATGCTTTAATTGATGATACAAGGCTGTTTAACAAGAAAGGGTCAGAAGACACTTCTGTGACATAAACTGCCAGTTACGATTATTTAATATCAATTATTCTTTGGAAAACCACATTAGATCAGTTAGAGCTAAGCCAATTTAGTTTGAATAGGTTCATATTCCTTTCCTTGCAATTCATTCAGTTCTAATCATTAGGGATGAAATGCATTTTGGATATAGTTTAGGCTTTCATAATGTCTTTCCTGGAAGCATAATAGGAGTCACATGTGGCCTCTCTGTTATAAAAGGAGGGGCAAGGAAAATCTACATTGACCTAACCCAAAAGAGGCTGCCCTTAAAATCACTCTGCCGAGTCCTCTTTCCCCAGTTGTAACTGTCTGAAGTATTGTGACTATTAAGTGTGAGTTACATTACATTTGACACTATCAAGGATATCTTTTAGAGTATTAGCTCTTTTTAATGTATCTGTTAGCTTCTAAGTTATTTTTAAATTAACCCAAAATATCTAAACATGCTTGCCTGTGACCTGTGACCTTTGCTTGCTTTTTATTTGTTTTTACAAAGTGAAGATATAAAAATGGAGCATCATTTACTAAAATTCTTTCTCTTTAAGGAGGATACTGTTTTGAAAATGCAATGAATGAACTGGAAGGACATGGGAAATCGAAATTCAAAACCTGAGTAGTGAAAAGAAGGAGTGCTAAGACAGTCACAGCTACCATCTATTGGAGTCACTCTACCCAGACTCTACTCAAACTCTCTGGGTGTCATCTCATCTGTTTCCCATAGCAGAGCTGAGCACTGTGGACGGCAGTGTCATCCTGCATGGATGGAAAATGGGGAGTCCTAAGTACTTTGGGGTGCACTAAAAATAAAGTTTGTAATTGTTAAGAATGTCCTGGAGTCTACGAGAGAATTTGTGGAAGACAACCAGGGGAAATGCAGCAGCACAGACAAGTGACATTGTCATCATCCATTGTCCTATCACCACTCAGAAGCCAGAGTTGAGTCCAAACTGCAGAAGAAAGATGAAGGGAAGATGGCAAAGTTGGCCCAGAGTGAGAGTGGGTATGTAAGCACATATGTTTGTTCATGGGTGTGTGTGTGTGTGTGTGTGTGTGCGCACACTCAGCTGTATTTAGGGACTGGGAACTGGGGAGATGTCTACAGTAATACTGGAATGATTAATGTGATGGTTTGAAAGAAAATGCTCCCCAAAGGGAGTGATGCTATTAGGAGATATGGCCTCATTGGAATGAGGGTGATCCTATTGGAGGAAGTGTGTCACTGTGGAGTTGGACTTTGAGGTCCCATATATGTCCAGTGAAACAGATCACTTCCTGTTGCCTAAAAATCAAGATGTAGGACACTTGATGATTTCTCCAGTACCGTGGCTGCCTGCATGCCACCATGTTGCACCATGATGATAATATACTAAGCTTCTGCAAATATAAATCACAACAATTAAATGTTTTCCCTTATAAGAGTTGCAATGGTCATTGTTTCTGTTCACAGTAATAGAAACCCTAAGAAAGAAATTAATACCAGGGACTAGGGTATTGCTCTGATAGGCCTGACCATGATTTTCTTTGAAGGAATGTAGACCTTGTGATGTGAGATTCCCCTCTGTATTCTATGAATATGTTTTATTGCCATTGGCTAATAAAGAAACTGCTTTTGGCCAATGGCTTAACAGAATATAGCCCAGGCTGAATAAGATTTATAAGGAGAGTAGGCAAAGTTGAGAGAGATGCCATGTAGCCACTGAAGGAAAAAGATGCCCATGGGAGCTTTTTGGAACCTTGCCGGTAGGCCACGACCTTGTGTTGATTCACAGATTGATGAAAATGGGTTAATTTAAGATATAAGAGCTAGCTAGCAATACATTTAAGTGATTGGTCAAGCAGTGTTTTAATTAATACAGTTTTTTTGTGTGATTACTTTAGGTATGGGCAGCCAAGACTGAACAAGCAGCCACTGCCTCCAGACCTTGGAACTGTGGATTAGAAAAGCAGTTGAACCATTTAAGTGTTGCTTTATGGGTCATCCTGGTAGGAACATGGAAGACAGAGGTACTTAGTTTGATTTGTGCTGTGGGTGCCTAGATCAAGAGCTTTCAGAGGAGTATGTGGCCTAGAGACCAGTCTTGGGACATTTTGGTGAAGAGTGTGGTTGCTTTTCGCTCTTCTCTGAAAAATCTCCCTGAGGCTAAAGTGAAGAGTTTTGGATTAATTCCACTAGCAGAGGAAATCTTAAAGCACCCTAGTATAAACTTTGTGGTGTGGTTGTTATTGTTAACTCTGATGAAGATTTATAATGAAAAGAAGCAGACCGAGCAAATAAAAACATAAAATGTACAGATTGAGAAAAGGGGTATCAGAAAGTAGAATACAGATAAATCTTGGGTTCAAGGAGATAAACAGGCTAAGAAATGGAATAAAGGGAGTGGTGATGTCAGGGCAAGATCCGATCCAGCTAAATTTCCAACTTGTGAAAGGAATTAAAGAAAAGCTTAGAGGCAGTTGTGGTGGTGCACCAGGAAGCAGAAGCTGACAGATCTCTGAGTTTGAGGCCAGCCTGGTCTACAAAGCAAGTTCCAGGACTTCTATGCTTAGGCACTGAAGGAAGCTATGGAAAACAGAAAGCTGGTGAAGATGTAATTGAATGAGGGGACCATGTCCCAGCCCCAGGAAGCAGCAGAACTTGGTAGCTTCGGTCACATGGTTCTGGCTTTGTAGTCAAGGGCAGAAGAAAGGTATTATAGAACCTTCCTTGCCAACTAAGGAAAGTCACTGAGGCCAGGCATGTGTCAGGGGAGTTCCTGAATGGAGGCTTAGAGAAGCCATTGCTTGAAGCCTGGATTGCCTCGGAGACTCCAAGATGTTAGAGATGCCTGAGTCATGGGATGGGATACCTGCTTAGAAGAGCTACTTCCAGGGAGTGGAAGCAGCCCAAGAGAAAGAAGTGTGTTCCAGTCAAAAAAGATGAAAGGAGATGGAGATTTGAAGTGGGCTTTGACTTCAGACATGGAGATGAAGAGTTTGGAGTTTTCCCAGCTGGTATTCAGTCTTGCTTTGGTCAAGTATTTCCTCCCTACGCTCCCTTCCCTATAGAATGGTGTATATAAATCTTGTGCCATTAAATGCTGGATATATGTGATCTGGTTTTGGATTTTGATTTTATAGGGGATTACAGTTAAGGGATTATATGAATCTCAGAAGGAATTTTGAACTTCAGACTTTTAAAGAAGTCTGAGACTGTTACAAACTCTGGGGACTTTTGAAGTTGGACTGAATGTAGTTTTGCACTATGATATGACTACACACATCTTTGAGGGCCAAGAAGTAGAATGAGTCAGTTTGAGAGAAAATGGGCCAGAAAGGAAGTGGCACTGTTAGGAGGCGTGGCCTTGTTGGAGTGTGGTCTCATTGTGGAGGCAGGCTTTGAAGTCCCATAAATGCTCAAGCCATGACCAGTGAGACAGAACACTGCCTGATGCCTGCAAGCCAAGGTGTAGACACTCAGCTACTTCATCACCAAGTCTGCATGCATGCCACCATGTCTCATCATGATGGTAATGGACTAACCCTCTGAAAATGTAAGAAACCCCTATTAAATGTTTTCTTTTATAAGAGTTGCCATGGTCATGGTGTCTTTTCTCAGCAATAGAAACTCTAACAAAAATATCAATATTAGTATATTAGCACAGAAAATAGACTCAGGAAATTTCTGAAATTTTTCTATTTTTCCTGTCTCGGAATCACACATCTCTTCTCATGCTAAAATCATTCACCTTTTCCTAGTGCTGTTTAAGTGACTGCCCATGAAATTGAGCTGACAGTACTCTTTACATACTTTGTTTATTAAAGACTGCTTGTTCTCTCTACAGGTATGGTGTGTGTGTGTGTGTGTGTGTGTGTGTGTGTGTGTGTGTGTGT